>NC_052677.1:9332257-9480610 GCF_016802725.1 Solenopsis invicta | reverse complement strand
TGTTCTGATAGCCCACAGAAGAGTTGTAACTTTTATCACGATGTATCGAATTGTTGAAGTGAAAAAGGGAAGACTTATATCAGACAAATTGCGAAATTTTTGAGTAAAATTTTTTTGCGAATTTCCTTAATATCGCTGTGTTTTTATAGCCCCCAGAAGAGTTCCAACTTTTATCATAATAGATCGAATCGCTAAAGTGCAAGACGAAAGAGTTATATCAGTCAAAGTTCTAAATTTTTGTGTAAAATTAGTTTTTTATGTAATTTCTCCAATAACTCTGTGTTCTGATAGCCCAAAGAAGAGTTGTAACTTTTATCACGATGTATCGAATTATTGAAGTGAAAAAGGGAAGACTTATATCAGTCAAATTGCGAAACTTTTGAGTAAAATTTTTTTTGCGAATTTCCTTAACATCGCTGTGTTTTTATAGCCCCCAGAAGAGTTCTAACTTTTATCATAATAGATCGAATCGCTAAAGTGCAAGACGAAAGAGTTATATCAGTCAAATTACGAAATTTTTGAGTAAAACTGGTTTTTTTCCGAATTTCTCCAATATCTCTGTGTTCTGATAGCCCACAGAAGAGTTGTAACTTTTATCACGATGTATCGAATTGTTGAAGTGAAAAAGGGAAGACTTATATCAGTCAAATTGCGAAATTTTTGAGTAAAATTTTTTTTGCGAATTTCCTTAATATCTCTGTGTTTTTTAAGCCCCCAGAAGAGTTCTAACTTTTATCATAATAGATCGAATCGCTAAAGTGCAAGACGAAAGTGTTATATCAGTCAATGTTCGAAATTTTTGAGTAAAATTGGTTTTTTTCCGAATTTCTCCAATATTTCTGTGTTCTGATAGCCCACAGAAGAGTTGTAACTTTTATCACGATGTATCGAATTGTTGAAGTGAAAAAGGGAAGACTTATATCAGTCAAATTGCGAAATTTTTGAGTAAAATTTTTTTTGCGAATTTCCTTAATATCTCTGTGTTTTTATAGCCCCCAGAAGAGTTCTAACTTTTATCATAATAGATCGAATCGCTAAAGTGCAAGACGAAAGAGTTATATCAGTCAAAGTTCGAAATTTTTGAGTAAAATTGGTTTTTTTCCGAATTTCTCCAATATTTCTGTGTTCTGATAGCCCACAGAAGAGTTGTAACTTTTATCACGATGTATCGAATTGTTGAAGTGAAAAAGGGAAGACTTATATCAGTCAAATTGCGAAATTTTTGAGTAAAATTTTTTTTGCGAATTTCCTTAATATCTCTGTGTTTTTATAGCCCCCAGAAGAGTTCTAACTTTTATCATAATAGATCGAATCGCTAAAGTGCAAGACGAAAGAGTTATATCAGTCAAAGTTCGAAATTTTTGTGTAAAATTGGTTTTTTTTGTAATTTCTCCAATATCTCTGTGTTCTGATAGCCCACAGAAGAGTTGTAACTTTTATCACGATGTATCGAATTATTGAAGTGAAAAAGGGAAGACTTATATCAGTCAAATTGCGAAATTTTTGAGTAAAATTTTTTTTGCGAATTTCCTTAATATCTCTGTGTTTTTTAAGCCCCCAGAAGAGTTCTAACTTTTATCGTAATAGATCGAATCGCTAAAATGCAAGACGAAAGTGTTATATCAGTCAAAGTTCGAAATTTTTGAGTAAAATTGGTTTTTTTCCGAATTTCTCCAATATCTCTGTGTTCTGATAGCCCACAGAAGAGTTGTAACTTTTATCACGATGTATCGAATTGTTGAAGTGAAAAAGGGAAGACTTATATCAGTCAAATTGCGAAATTTTTGAGTAAAATTTTTTTTGCGAATTTCCTTAATATTTCTGTGTTTTTATTGCCCCCAGAAGAGTACTAACTGTTATCATAATAGATCGAATCGCTAAAATGCAAGACGAAAGAGTTATATCAGTCAAAGTTCGAAATTTTTGAGTAAAATTGGTTTTTTTCCGAATTTCTCCAATATCTCTGTGTTCTGATTGCCCACAGAAGAGTTGTAACTTTTATCACGATGTATCGAATTGTTGAAGTGAAAAAGGGAAGACTTATATCAGTCAAATTGCGAAATATTTGAGTAAAATTTTTTTTGCGAATTTCCTTAATATCTCTGTGTTTTTATAGCCCCCAGAAGAGTTCTAACTTTTATCATATTAGATCGAATCGCTAAAATGCAAGAAGAAAGAGTTATATCAGTCAAAGTTCGAAATTTTTGAGTAAAATTGGTTTTTTTCCGAATTTCTCCAATATTTCTGTGTTCTGATAGCCCACAGAAGAGTTGTAACTTTTATCACGATGTATCGAATTGTTGAAGTGAAAAAGGGAAGACTTATATCAGTCAAATTGCGAAATTTTTGAGTAAAACTTTTTTTGCGAATTTCCTTAATATCTCTGTGTTTTTATAGCCCCCAGAAGAGTTCTAACTTTTATCATAATAGATCGAATCGCTAAAGTGCAAGACGAAAGAGTTATATCAGTCAAAGTTCGAAATTTTTGAGTAAAATTGGTTTTTTTCCGAATTTCTCTCATATTTCTTTGTTCTGATAGCCCACAGAAGAGTTGTAACTTTTATCACGATGTATCGAATTGTTGAAGTGAAAAAGGGAAGACTTATATCAGTCAAATTGCGAAATTTTTGAGTAAAATTTTTTTTGCGAATTTCCTTAATATCTCTGTGTTTTTATAGCCCCCGGAAGAGTTCTAACTTTTATCATAATAGATCGAATCGCTAAAGTGCAAGACGAAAGAGTTATATCAGTCAAAGTTCGAAATTTTTGAGTAAAATTGGTTTTTTTCCGAATTTCTCCAATATTTCTGTGTTCAGATAGCCCACAGAAGAGTTGTAACTTTTATCACGATGTATCGAATTATTGAAGTGAAAAAGGGAAGACTTATATCAGTCAAATTGCGAAATTTTTGAGTAAAATTTTTTTTGCGAATTTCCTTAATATCTCTGTGTTTTTATAGCCCCCAGAAGAGTTCTAACTTTTATCATAATAGATCGAATCGCTAAAGTGCAAGACGAAAGTGTTATATCAGTCAAAGTTCGAAATTTTTGAGTAAAATTGGTTTTTTTCCGAATTTCTCCAATATTTCTGTGTTCTGATAGCCCACAGAAGAGTTGTAACTTTTATTACGATGTATCGAATTGTTGAAGTGAAAAAGGGAAGACTTATATCAGTCAAATTGCGAAATTTTTGAGTAAAATTTTTTTTGCGAATTTCCTTAATATCTCTGTGTTTTTATAGCCCCCAGAAGAGTTCTAACTTTTATCATAATAGATCGAATCGCTAAAGTGCAAGACGAAAGAGTTATATCAGTCAAAGTTCGAAATTTTTGAGTAAAATTGGTTTTTTTCCGAATTTCTCCAATATTTCTGTGTTCTGATAGCCCACAGAAGAGTTGTAACTTTTATCACGATGTATCGAATTGTTGAAGTGAAAAAGGGAAGACTTATATCAGTCAAATTGCGAAATTTTTGAGTAAAATTTTTTTTGCGAATTTCCTTAATATCTCTGTGTTTTTATAGCCCCCAGAAGAGTTCTATCTTTTATCATATTAGATCGAATCGCTAAAGTGCAAGACGAAAGTGTTATATCAGTCAAAGTTCGAAATTTTTGATTAAAATTGGTTTTTTTCGTAATTTCTCCAATATCTCAGTGTTCTGATAGCCCACAGAAGAGTTGTAACTTTTATCACGATGTATCGAATTGTTGAAGTGAAAAAGGGAAGACTTATATCAGTCAAATTGCGAAATTTTTGAGTAAAATTTTTTTTGCGAATTTCCTTAATATCTCTGTGTTTTTATAGCCCCCAGAAGAGTTCTAACTTTTATCATAATAGATCGAATCGCTAAAGTGCAAGACGAAAGAGTTATATCAGTCAAAGTTCGAAATTTTTGAGTAAAATTGGTTTTTTTCCGAATTTCTCCAATATCTCTGTGTTCTGATAGCCCACAGAAGAGTTGTAACTTTTATCACGATGTATCGAATTGTTGAAGTGAAAAAGGGAAGACTTATATCAGTCAAATTGCGAAATTTTTGAGTAAAATTTTTTTTGCGAATTTCCTTAATATCTCTGTGTTTTTATAGCCCCCAGAAGAGTTCTAAATTTTATCATAATAGATCGAATCGCTAAAGTGCAAGACGAAAGAGTTATATCAGTCAAAGTTCGAAATTTTTGAATAAAATTGGTTTTTTTTCGATTTTCTCACATATTTCTTTGTTCTGATAGCCCACAGAAGAGTTGTAACTTTTACCAAGATGTATCGAATTGTTGAAGTGAAAAAGGGAAGACTTATATCAGTCAAATTGCGAAATTTTTGAGTAAAATATTTTTGCGAATTTCCTTAATATCTCTGTGTTTTTATAGCCCCCAGAAGAGTTCTAACTTTTATCATAATAGATCGAATCGCTAAAGTGCAAGACGAAAGAGTTATATCAGTCAAAGTTCGAAATTTTTGAGTAAAATTGGTTTTTTTCCGAATTTCTCCAATATCTCTGTGTTCTGACAGCCCACAGAAGAGTTGTAACTTTTATCACGATGTATCGAATTGTTGAAGTGAAAAAGGGAAGACTTATATCAGTCAAATTGCGAAATTTTTGAGTAAAATTTTTTTTGCGAATTTCCTTAATATCTCTGTGTTTTTATAGCCCCCAGAAGAGTTCTAACTTTTATCATAATAGATCGAATCGCTAAAGTGCAAGACGAAAGAGTTATATCAGTCAAAGTTCGAAATTTTTGAGTAAAATTGGTTTTTTTCCGAATTTCTCCAATATTTCTGTGTTCTGATAGCCCACAGAAGAGTTGTAACTTTTATCACGATGTATCGAATTGTTGAAGTGAAAAAGGGAAGACTTATATCAGTCAAATTGCGAAATTTTTGAGTAAAATTTTTTTTGCGAATTTCCTTAATATCTCTGTGTTTTTATAGCCCCCAGAAGAGTTCTAACTTTTATCATAATAGATCGAATCGCTAAAGTGCAAGACGAAAGAGTTATATCAGTCAAAGTTCGAAATTTTTGAGTAAAATTGGTTTTTTTCCGAATTTCTCCAATATTTCTGTGTTCTGATAGCCCACAGAAGAGTTGTAACTTTTATCACGATGTATCGAATTGTTGAAGTGAAAAAGGGAAGACTTATATCAGTCAAATTGCGAAATTTTTGAGTAAAATTTTTTTTGCGAATTTCCTTAATATCTCTGTGTTTTTATAGCCCCCAGAAGAGTTCTAACTTTTATCATAATAGATCGAATCGCTAAAGTGCAAGACGAAAGAGTTATATCAGTCAAAGTTCGAAATTTTTGAGTAAAATTGGTTTTTTTCCGAATTTCTCACATATTTCTTTGTTCTGATAGCCCACAGAAGAGTTGTAACTTTTATCACGATGTATCGAATTGTTGAAGTGAAAAAGGGAAGACTTATATCAGACAAATTGCGAAATTTTTGAGTAAAATTTTTTTGCGAATTTCCTTAATATCGCTGTGTCTTTATAGCCCCCAGAAGAGTTCCAACTTTTATCATAATAGATCGAATCGCTAAAGTGCAAGACGAAAGAGTTATATCAGTCAAAGTTCGAAATTTTTGAGTAAAATTGGTTTTTTTCCGAATTTCTCCAATATCTCTGTGTTCTGATAGCCCACAGAAGAGTTGTAACTTTTATCACGATGTATCGAATTGTTGAAGTGAAAAAGGGAAGACTTATATCAGTCAAAATGCGAAATTTTTGAGTAAAATTTTTTTTGCGAATTTCCTTAATATCTCTGTGTTTTTATAGCCCCCAGAAGAGTTCTAACTTTTATCATAATAGATCGAATCGCTAAAGTGCAAGACGAAAGAGTTATATCAGTCAAAGTTCGAAATTTTTGAGTAAAATTGGTTTTTTTCCGAATTTCTCCAATATCTCTGTGTTCTGATAGCCCACAGAAGAGTTGTAACTTTTATCACGATGTATCGAATTGTTGAAGTGAAAAAGGGAAGACTTATATCAGTCAAATTGCGAAATTTTTGAGTAAAATTTTTTTTGCGAATTTCCTCAATATTTCTGTGTTTTTATAGCCCCCAGAAGAGTTCTAACTGTTATCATAATAGATCGAATCGCTAAAATGCAAGACGAAAGAGTTATATCAGTCAAAGTTCGAAATTTTTGAGTAAAATTGGTTTTTTTCCGTATTTCTCCAATATCTCTGTGTTCTGATAGCCCACAGAAGAGTTGTAACTTTTATCACGATGTATCGAATTGTTGAAGTGAAAAAGGGAAGACTTATATCAGTCAAATTGCGAAATTTTTGAGTAAAATTTTTTTTGCGAATTTCCTTAATATCTCTGTGTTTTTATAGCCCCCAGAAGAGTTCTAACTTTTATCATATTACATCGAATCGCTAAAATGCAAGACGAAAGAGTTATATCAGTCAAAGTTCGAAATTTTTGAGTAAAATTGGTTTTTTTCCGAATTTCTCTCAATATTTCTGTGTTCTGATAGCCCACAGAAGAGTTGTAACTTTTATCACGATGTATCGAATTGTTGAAGTGAAAAAGGGAAGACTTATATCAGTCAAATTGCGAAATTTTTGAGTAAAATTTTTTTTGCGAATTTCCTTAATATCTCTGTGTTTTTATAGCCCCCAGAAGAGTTCTAACTTTTATCATAATAGATCGAATCGCTAAAGTGCAAGACGAAAGAGTTATATCAGTCAAAGTTCGAAATTTTTGAGTAAAATTGGTTTTTTTCCGAATTTCTCCAATATTTCTGTGTTCTGATAGCCCACAGAAGAGTTGTAACTTTTATCACGATGTATCGAATTGTTGAAGTGAAAAAGGGAAGACTTATATCAGTCAAATTGCGAAATTTTTGAGTAAAATTTTTTTTGCGAATTTCCTTAATATCTCTGTGTTTTTATAGCCCCCAGAAGAGTTCTAACTTTTATCATAATAGATCGAATCGCTAAAGTGCAAGACGAAAGAGTTATATCAGTCAAAGTTCGAAATTTTTGAGTAAAATTGGTTTTTTTCCGAATTTCTCCAATATCTCTGTGTTCTGATAGCCCACAGAAGAGTTGTAACTTTTATCACGATGTATCGAATTGTTGAAGTGAAAAAGGGAAGACTTATATCAGTCAAATTGCGAAATTTTTGAGTAAAATTTTTTTTGCGAATTTCCTTAATATCTCTGTGTTTTTATAGCCCCCAGAAGAGTTCTAACTTTTATCATAATAGATCGAATCGCTAAAGTGCAAGACGAAAGAGTTATATCAGTCAAAGTTCGAAATTTTTGAGTAAAATTGGTTTTTTTCCGAATTTCTCCAATATCTCTGTGTTCTGATAGCCCACAGAAGAGTTGTAACTTTTATCACGATGTATCGAATTGTTGAAGTGAAAAAGGGAAGACTTATATCAGTCAAATTGCGAAATTTTTGAGTAAAATTTTTTTGCGAATTTCCTTAATATCTCTGTGTTTTTATAGCCCCCAGAAGAGTTCTAACTTTTATCATAATAGATCGAATCGCTAAAATGCAAGACGAAAGAGTTATATCAGTCAAAGTTCGAAATTTTTGAGTAAAATTGGTTTTTTTCCGAATTTCTCCAATATCTCTGTGTTCTGATAGCCCACAGAAGAGTTGTAACTTTTATCACGATGTATCGAATTGTTGAAGTGAAAAAGGGAAGACTTATATCAGTCAAATTGCGAAATTTTTGAGTAAAATTTTTTTTGCGAATTTCCTTAATATCTCTGTGTTTTTATAGCCCCCAGAAGAGTTCTAACTTTTATCATAATAGATCGAATCGCTAAAGTGCAAGACGAAAGTGTTATATCAGTCAAAGTTCGAAATTTTTGAGTAAAATTGGTTTTTTTCCGAATTTCTCCAATATTTCTGTGTTCTGATAGCCCACAGAAGAGTTGTAACTTTTATCACGATGTATCGAATTGTTGAAGTGAAAAAGGGAAGACTTATATCAGTCAAATTGCGAAATTTTTGAGTAAAATTTTTTTTGCGAATTTCCTTAATATCTCTGTGTTTTTATAGCCCCCAGAAGAGTTCTAACTTTTATCATAATAGATCGAATCGCTAAAGTGCAAGACGAAAGAGTTATATCAGTCAAAGTTCGAAATTTTTGAGTAAAATTGGTTTTTTTCCGAATTTCTCCAATATCTCTGTGTTCTGATAGCCCACAGAAGAGTTGTAACTTTTATCACGATGTATCGAATTGTTGAAGTGAAAAAGGGAAGACTTATATCAGTCAAATTGCGAAATTTTTGAGTAAAATCTTTTTTGCAAATTTCATAAATATCTCTGTGTTTTTATAGCCCCCAGAAGAGTTCTAACTTTTATCATAATAGATCGAATCGCTAAAGTGCAAGACGAAAGAGTTATATCAGTCAAAGTTCGAAATTTTTGAGTAAAATTGGTTTTTTTCCGAATTTCTCCAATATTTCTGTGTTCTGATAGCCCACAGAAGAGTTGTAACTTTTATCACGATGTATCGAATTGTTGAAGTGAAAAAGGGTAGACTTATATCAGTCAAATTGCGAAATGTTTGAGTAAAATTTTTTTTGCGAATTTCCTTAATATCTCTGTGTTTTTATAGCCCCCAGAAGAGTTCTAACTTTTATCATAATAGATCGAATCGCTAAAGTGCAAGACGAAAGAGTTATATCAGTCAAAGTTCGAAATTTTTGAGTAAAATTGGTTTTTTTTCGATTTTCTCACATATTTCTTTGTTCTGATAGCCCACAGAAGAGTTGTAACTTTTATCAAGATGTATCGAATTGTTGAAGTGAAAAAGGGAAGACTTATATCAGTCAAATTGCGAAATTTTTGAGTAAAATTTTTTTGCGAATTTCCTTAATATCTCTGTGTTTTTATAGCCCCCAGAAGAGTTCTAACTTTTATCATAATAGATCGAATCGCTAAAGTGCAAGACGAAAGAGTTATATCAGTCAAAGTTCGAAATTTTTGAGTAAAATTGGTTTTTTTCCGAATTTCTCTCATATTTCTTTGTTATGATAGCCCACAGAAGAGTTGTAACTTTTATCACGATGTATCGAATTGTTGAAGAGAAAAAGGGAAGACTTATATCAGTCAAATTGCGAAATTTTTGAGTAAAATTTTTTTTGCGAATTTCCTTAATATCTCTGTGTTTTTATAGCCCCCAGAAGAGTTCTAACTTTTATCATAATAGATCGAATCGCTAAAATGCAAGAAGAAAGAGTTATATCAGTCAAAGTTCGAAATTTTTGAGTAAAATTGTTTTTTTTCCGAATTTCTCCAATATTTCTGTGTTCTGATTGCCCACAGAAGAGTTGTAACTTTTATCACGATGTACCGAATTGTTGAAGTGAAAAAGGGAAGACTTACATCAGTCAAATTGCGAAATTTTTGAGTAAAATTTTTTTTGCGAATTTCCTTAATATCTCTGTGTTTTTATAGCCCCCAGAAGAGTTCTAACTTTTATCATAATAGATCGAATCGTTAAAGTGCAAGACGAAAGAGTTATATCAGTCAAAGTTCGAAATTTTTGAGTAAAATTGGTTTTTTTCCGAATTTTTTCAATATCTCTGTGTTCTGATAGCCCACAGAAGAGTTGTAACTTTTATCACGATGTATCGAATCGTTGAAGTGAAAAAGGGAAGACTTATATCAGTCAAATTGCGAAATTTTTGAGTAAAATTTTTTTTGCGAATTTCCTTAATATCTCTGTGTTTTTATAGCCCCCAGAAGAGTTCTAACTTTTATCATATTAGATCGAATCGCTAAAATGCAAGAAGAAAGAGTTATATCAGTCAAAGTTCGAAATTTTTGAGTAAAATTGGTTTTTTTCCGAATTTTTCCAATATCTCTGTGTTCTGATAGCCCACAGAAGAGTTGTAACTTTTATCACGATGTATCGAATTGTTGAAGTGAAAAAGGGAAGACTTATATCAATCAAATTGCGAAATTTTTGAGTAAAATTTTTTTTGCGAATTTCCTTAATATCTCTGTGTTTTTATAGCCCCCAGAAGATTACTAACTGTCATCATAATAGATCGAATCGCTAAAATGCAAGACGAAAGTGTTATATCAGTTATAGTTCGAAATTTTTGAGTAAAATTGGTTTTTTTCCGAATTTCTCCAATTTCTCTGTGTTCTGATAGCCCACAGAAGAGTTGTAACTTTTATCACGATGTATCGAATTGTTGAAGTGAAAAAGGGAAGACTTATATCAGTCAAATTGCGAAATTTTTGAGTAAAATCTTTTTGGCGAATTTCCTAAATATCTCTGTGTTTTTATAGCCCCCAGAAGAGTTCTAACTTTTATCATAATAGATCGAATCGCTAAAGTGCAAGACGAAAGAGTTATATCAGTCAAAGTTCGAAATTTTTGAGTAAAATTGGTTTTTTTCCGAATTTCTCCAATATTTCTGTGTTCTGATAGCCCACAGAAGAGTTGTAACTTTTATCACGATGTATCGAATTGTTGAAGTGAAAAAGGGAAGACTTATATCAGTCAAATTGCGAAATTTTTGAGTAAAATTTTTTTTGCGAATTTCCTTAATATCTCTGTGTTTTTATAGCCCCCAGAAGAGTTCTAACTTTTATCATAATAGATCGAATCGCTAAAGTGCAAGACGAAAGAGTTATATCAGTCAAAGTTCGAAATTTTTGAGTAAAATTGGTTTTTTTTCGAATTTCTCCAATATCTCTGTGTTCTGATAGCCCACAGAAGAGTTGTAACTTTTATCACGATGTATCGAATTGTTGAAGTGAAAAAGGGAAGACTTATATCAGTCAAATTGCGAAATTTTTGAGTAAAATTTTTTTTGCGAATTTCCTTAATATCTCTGTGTTTTTATAGCCCCCAGAAGAGTTCTAACTTTTATCATAATAGATCGAATCGCTAAAGTGCAAGACGAAAGAGTTATATCAGTCAAAGTTCAAAATTTTTGAGTAAAATTGGTTTTTTTCCGAATTTCTCCAATATCTCTGTGTTCTGATAGCCCACAGAAGAGTTGTAACTTTTATCACGATGTATCGAATTGTTGAAGTGAAAAAGGGAAGACTTATATCAGTCAAATAGCGAAATTTTTGAGTAAAATTTTTTTTGCGAATTTCCTTAATATCTCTGTGTTTTTATAGCCCCCAGAAGAGGTCTAACTTTTATCGTAATAGATCGAATCGCTAAAGTGCAAGACGAAAGAGTTATATCAGTCAAAGTTCGAAATTTTTGAGTAAAATTGGTTTTTTTTCGATTTTCTCACATATTTCTTTGTTCTGATAGCCCACAGAAGAGTTGTAACTTTTATCAAGATGTATCGAATTGTTGAAGTGAAAAAGGGAAGACTTATATCAGTCAAATTGCGAAATTTTTGAGTAAAATTTTTTTTGCGAATTTCCTTAATATCTCTGTGTTTTTACAGCCCCCAGAAGAGTTCTAACTTTTATCATAATAGATCGAATCGCTAAAGTGCAAGACGAAAGAGTTATATCAGTCAAAGTTCGAAATTTTTGAGTAAAATTGGTTTTTTTCCGAATTTCTCCAATATTTCTGTGTTCTGATAGCCCACAGAAGAGTTGTAACTTTTATCACGATGTATCGAATTGTTGAAGAGAAAAAGGGAAGACTTATATCAGTCAAATTGCGAAATTTTTGAGTAAAATTTTTTTTGCGAATTTCCTTAATATCTCTGTGTTTTTATAGCCCCCAGAAGAGTTCTAACTTTTATCATAATAGATCGAATCGCTAAAGTGCAAGACGAAAGTGTTATATCAGTCAAAGTTCGAAATTTTTGAGTAAAATTGGTTTTTTTCCGAATTTCTCCAATATTTCTGTGTTCTGATAGCCCACAGAAGAGTTGTAACTTTTATCACGATGTATCGAATTGTTGAAGTGAAAAAGGGAAGACTTATATCAGTCAAATTGCGAAATTTTTGAGTAAAATTTTTTTGCGAATTTCCTTAATATCTCTGTGTTTTTATAGCCCCCAGAAGAGTTCTAACTTTTATCATAATAGATCGAATCGCTAAAGTGCAAGACGAAAGAGTTATATCAGTCAAAGTTCGAAATTTTTGAGTAAAATTGGTTTTTTTCCGAATTTCTCCAATATATCTGTGTTCTGATAGCCCACAGAAGAGTTGCAACTTTTATCACGATGTATCGAATTGTTGAAGTGAAAAAGGGAAGACTTATATCAGTCAAATTGCGAAATTTTTGAGTAAAATTTTTTTTGCGAATTTCCTTAATATCTCTGTGTTTTTATAGCCTCCAGAAGAGTTCCAACTTTTATCATAATAGTTCGAATCGCTAAAGTGCAAGACGAAAGAGTTATATCAGTCAAAGTTCGAAATTTTTGAGTAAAATTGGTTTTTTTCGAATTTCTCACATATTTCTTTGTTCTGATAGCCCACAGAAGAGTTGTAACTTTTATCACGATGTATCGAATTGTTGAAGTGAAAAAGGGAAGACTTATATCAGTCAAATTGCGAAATTTTTGAGTAAAATTTTTTTTGCGAATTTCCTTAATATCTCTGTGTCTTTATAGCCCCCAGAAGAGTTCTAACTTTTATCATAATAGATCGAATCGCTAAAGTTCAAGACGAAAGGGTTATATCAGTCAAAGTTCGAAATTTTTGAATAAAATTGGTTTTTTTCTTAATTTCTCCAATATCTCAGTGTTCTGATAGCCCACAGAAGAGTTGTAACTTTTATCACGATGTATCGAATTGTTGAAGTGAAAAAGGGAAGACTTATATCAGTCAAATTGCGAAATTTTTGAGTAAAATTTTTTTTGCGAATTTCCTTAATATCTCTGTGTTTTTATAGCCCCCAGAAGAGTTCTAACTTTTATCATAATAGATCGAATCGCTAAAGTGCAAGACGAAAGAGTTATATCAGTCAAATTACGAAATTTTTGAGTAAAACTGGTTTTTTTCCGAATTTCTCCAATATCTCTGTGTTCTGATAGCCCACAGAAGAGTTGTAACTTTTATCACGATGTATCGAATTGTTGAAGTGAAAAAGGGAAGACTTATATCAGTCAAATTGCGAAATTTTTGAGTAAAATTTTTTTTGCGAATTTCCTTAATATTTCTGTGTTTTTATTGCCCCCAGAAGAGTACTAACTGTTATCATAATAGATCGAATCGCTAAAATGCAAGACGAAAGAGTTATATCAGTCAAAGTTCGAAATTTTTGAGTAAAATTGGTTTTTTTCCGTATTTCTCCAATATCTCTGTGTTCTGATTGCCCACAGAAGAGTTGTAACTTTTATCACGATGTATCGAATTGTTGAAGTGAAAAAGGGAAGCCTTATATCAGTCAAATTGCGAAATATTTGAGTAAAATTTTTTTTGCGAATTTCCTTAATATCTCTGTGTTTTTATAGCCCCCAGAAGAGTTCTAACTTTTATCATATTAGATCGAATCGCTAAAATGCAAGACGAAAGAGTTATATCAGTCGAAGTTCGAAATTTTTGTGTAAAATTGGTTTTTTTCCGAATTTCTCTCATATTTCTTTGTTCTGATAGCCCACAGAAGAGTTGTAACTTTTATCACGATGTATCGAATTGTTGAAGAGAAAAAGGGAAGACTTATATCAGTCAAATTGCGAAATTTTTGAGTAAAATTTTTTTTGCGAATTTCCTTAATATCTCTGTGTTTTTATAGCCCCCAGAAGAGTTCTAACTTTTATCATAATAGATCGAATCGCTAAAGTGCAAGACGAAAGATTTATATCAGTCAAAGTTCGAAATTTTTGAGTAAAATTGGTTTTTTTCCGAATTTCTCCAATATTTCTGTGTTCTGATAGCCCACAGAAGAGTTGTAACTTTTATCACGATGTATCGAATTATTGAAGTGAAAAAGGGAAGACTTATATCAGTCAAATTGCGAAATTTTTGAGTAAAATTTTTTTTGCGAATTTCCTTAATATCTCTGTGTTTTTATAGCCCCCAGAAGAGTTCTAACTTTTATCATAATAGATCGAATCGCTAAAATGCAAGACGAAAGAGTTATATCAGTCAAAGTTCGAAATTTTTGAGTAAAATTGTTTTTTTTCTGAATTTCTCCAATATCTCTGTGTTCTGATAGCCCACAGAAGAGTTGTAACTTTTATCACGATGTATCGAATGGTTGAAGTGAAAATGGGAAGACTTATATCAGTCAATTTGCGAAATTTTTGAGAAAAATTTTTTTTGCGAATTTCTTTAATATCTCTGTGTTTTTACAGCCCCCAGGAGAGTTCTAACTTTTATCATAATAGATCGAATCGCTAAAGTGCAAGACGAAAGAGTTATATCAGTCAAAGTTCGAAATTTTTGAGTAAAATTGGTTTTTTTCCTAATTTTTCCAATATCTCTGTGTTCTGATAGCCCACAGAAGAGTTGTAACTTTTATCACGATGTATCGAATTGTTGAAGTGAAAAAGGGAAGACTTATATCAGTCAAATTGCGAAATTTTTGAGTAAAATTTTTTTGCGAATTTCCTTAATATCTCTGTGTTTTTATAGCCTCCAGAAGAGTTCTAACTTTTATCATAATAGATCGAATCGCTAAAATGCAAGACGAAAGTGTTATAACAGTCATAGTTCGAAATTTTTGAGTAAAATTGGTTTTTTTCCGAATTTCTCCAATATCTCTGTGTTTTGATAGCCCACAGAAGAGTTGTAACTTTTATCACGATGTATCGAATTGTTGAAGTGAAAAAGGGAAGACTTATATCAGTCAAATTGCGAAATTTTTGAGTAAAATCTTTTTGGCGAATTTCCTAAATATCTCTGTGTTTTTATAGCCCCCAGAAGAGTTCTAACTTTTATCTTAATAGATCGAATCGCTAAAGTGCAAGACGAAAGTGTTATATCAGTCAAAGTTCGAAATTCTTGAGTAAAATTGGTTTTTTTCCGAATTTCTCCAATATTTCTGTGTTCTGATATCCCACAGAAGAGTTGTAACTTTTATCACGATGTATCGAATTGTTGAAGTGAAAAAGGGAAGACTTATATCAGTCAAATTGCGAAATGTTTGAGTAAAATTTTTTTTGCGAATTTCCTTAATATCTCTGTGTTTTTATAACCCCCAGATGAGTTCTAACTTTTATCACAATAGATCGAATCGATAAAGTGCAAGACGAAAGATTTATATCAGTCAAAGTTCGAAATTTTTGAGTAAAATTGGTTTTTTTCCGAATTTCTCCAATATCTCTGTGTTTTGATAGCCCACAGAAGAGTTGTAACTTTTATCACGATGTATCGAATTGTTGAAGTGAAAAAGGGAAGACTTATATCAGTCAAATTGCGAAATTTTTGAGTAAAATCTTTTTGGCGAATTTCCTAAATATCTCTGTGTTTTTATAGCCCCCAGAAGAGTTCTAACTTTTATCTTAATAGATCGAATCGCTAAAGTGCAAGACGAAAGAGTTATATCAGTCAAAGTTCGAAATTCTTGAGTAAAATTGGTTTTTTTCCGAATTTCTCCAATATTTCTGTGTTCTGATATCCCACAGAAGAGTTGTAACTTTTATCACGATGTATCGAATTGTTGAAGTGAAAAAGGGAAGACTTATATCAGTCAAATTGCGAAATGTTTGAGTAAAATTTTTTTTGCGAATTTCCTTAATATCTCTGTGTTTTTATAACCCCCAGATGAGTTCTAACTTTTATCACAATAGATCGAATCGATAAAGTGCAAGACGAAAGATTTATATCAGTCAAAGTTCGAAATTTTTGAGTAAAATTGGTTTTTTGTCGAATTTCTCACATATTTCTTTGTTCTGATAGCCCACAGAAGAGTTGTAACTTTTATCACGATGTATCGAATTGTTGAAGTGAAAAAGGGAAGACTTATATCAGTCAAATTGCGAAATTTTTGAGTAAAATTTTTTTGCGAATTTCCTTAATATCGCTGTGTTTTTATAGCCCCCAGAAGAGTTCCAACTTTTATCATAATAGATCGAATCGCTAAAGTGCAAGACGAAAGTGTTATATCAGTCAATGTTCGAAATTTTTGAGTAAAATTGGTTTTTTTCCGAATTTCTCCAATATTTCTGTGTTCTGATAGCCCACAGAAGAGTTGTAACTTTTATTACGATGTATCGAATTGTCGAAGTGAAAAAGGGAAGACTTATATCAGTCAAATTGCGAAATTTTTGAGTAAAATTTTTTTTGCGAATTTCCTTAATATCTCTGTGTTTTTTAAGCCCCCAGAAGAGTTCTAACTTTTATCATAATAGATCGAATCGCTAAAGTGCAAGACGAAAGTGTTATATCAGTCAAAGTTCGAAATTTTTGAGTAAAATTGGTTTTTTTCCGAATTTCTTCCAATATCTCTGTGTTCTGATAGCCCACAGAAGAGTTGTAACTTTTATCACGATGTATCGAATTGTTGAAGTGAAAAAGGGAAGACTTATATCAGTCAAATTGCGAAATTTTTGAGTAAAATTTTTTTTGCGAATTTCCTTAATATCTCTGTGTTTTTATAGCCCCCAGAAGAGTTCTAACTTTTATCATAATAGATCGAATCGCTAAAGTGCAAGACGAAAGAGTTATATCAGTCAAAGTTCGAAATTTTTGAGTAAAATTGGTTTTTTTCCGAATTTCTCCAATATCTCTGTGTTCTGATAGCCCACAGAAGAGTTGTAACTTTTATCACGATGTATCGAATTGTTGAAGTGAAAAAGGGAAGACTTATATCAGTCAAATTGCGAAATTTTTGAGTAAAATTTTTTTTGCGAATTTCCTTAATATCTCTGTGTTTTTATAGCCCCCAGAAGAGTTCTAACTTTTATCATAATAGATCGAATCGCTAAAGTGCAAGACGAAAGTGTTATATCAGTCAAAGTTCGAAATTTTTGAGTAAAATTGGTTTTTTTCCGAATTTCTCCAATATTTCTGTGTTCTGATAGCCCACAGAAGAGTTGTAACTTTTATCACGATGTATCGAATTGTTGAAGTGAAAAAGGGAAGACTTATATCAGTCAAATTGCGAAATATTTGAGTAAAATTTTTTTTGCGAATTTCCTTAATATCTCTGTGTTTTTATAGCCCCCAGAAGAGTTCTAACTTTTATCATAATAGATCGAATCGCTAAAGTGCAAGACGAAAGATTTATATCAGTCAAAGTTCGAAATTTTTGAGTAAAATTGGTTTTTTTCCGAATTTCTCCAATATCTCTGTGTTCTGATAGCCCACAGAAGAGTTGTAACTTTTATCACGATGTATCGAATTGTTGAAGTGAAAAAGGGAAGACTTATATCAGTCAAATTGCGAAATTTTTGAGTAAAATCTTTTTTGCGAATTTCCTAAATATCTCTGTGTTTTTATAGCCCCCAGAAGAGTTCTAACTTTTATCTTAATAGATCGAATCGCTAAAGTGCAAGACGAAAGAGTTATATCAGTCAAAGTTCGAAATTTTTGAGTAAAATTGGTTTTTTTCCGAATTTCTCCAATATTTCTGTGTTCTGATAGCCCACAGAAGAGTTGTAACTTTTATCACGATGTATCGAATTGTTGAAGTGAAAAAGGGAAGACTTATATCAGTCAAATTGCGAAATGTTTGAGTAAAATTTTTTTTGCGAATTTCCTTAATATCTCTGTGTTTTTATAGCCCCCAGATGAGTTCTAACTTTTATCATAATAGATCGAATCGCTAAAGTGCAAGACGAAAGATTTATATCAGTCAAAGTTCGAAATTTTTGAGTAAAATTGGTTTTTTGTCGAATTTCTCACATATTTCTTTGTTCTGATAGCCCACAGAAGAGTTGTAACTTTTATCACGATGTATCGAATTGTTGAAGTGAAAAAGGGAAGACTTATATCAGTCAAATTGCGAAATTTTTGAGTAAAATTTTTTTGCGAATTTCCTTAATATCTCTGTGTTTTTATAGCCCCCAGAAGAGTTCTAACTTTTATCATAATAGTTCGAATCGCTAAAGTGCAAGACGAAAGTGTTATATCAGTCAAAGTTCGAAATTTTTGAGTAAAATTGTTTTTTTTCCGAATTTCTCCAATATTTCTGTGTTCTGATAGCCCACAGAAGAGTTGTAACTTTTATCACGATGTATCGAATTGTTGAAGTGAAAAAGGGAAGACTTATATCAGTCAAATTGCGAAATTTTTGAGTAAAATTTTTTTTGCGAATTTCCTTAATATCTCTGTGTTTTTATAGCCCCCAGAAGAGTTCTAACTTTTATCATAATAGATCGAATCGCTAAAGTGCAAGACGAAAGAGTTATATCAGTCAAAGTTCGAAATTTTTGAGTAAAATTGGTTTTTTTCCGAATTTCTCCAATATCTCTGTGTTCTGATAGCCCACAGAAGAGTTGTAACTTTTATCACGATGTATCGAATTGTTGAAGTGAAAAAGGGAAGACTTATATCAGTCAAATTGCGAAATTTTTGAGTAAAATTTTTTTTGCGAATTTCCTTAATATCTCTGTGTTTTTATAGCCCCCAGAAGAGTACTAACTGTTATCATAATAGATCGAATCGCTAAAATGCAAGACGAAAGAGTTATATCAGTCAAAGTTCGAAATTTTTGAGTAAAATTGGTTTTTTTCCGTATTTCTCCAATATCTCTGTGTTCTGATAGCCCACAGAAGAGTTGTAACTTTTATCACGATGTATCGAATTGTTGAAGTGAAAAAGGGAAGACTTATATCAGTCAAATTGCGAAATATTTGAGTAAAATTTTTTTTGCGAATTTCCTTAATATCTCTGTGTTTTTATAGCCCCCAGAAGAGTTCTAACTTTTATCATATTAGATCGAATCGCTAAAATGCAAGAAGAAAGAGTTATATCAGTCAAAGTTCGAAATTTTTGAGTAAAATTGGTTTTTTTCCGAATTTCTCCAATATTTCTGTGTTCTGATAGCCCACAGAAGAGTTGTAACTTTTATCACGATGTATCGAATTGTTGAAGTGAAAAAGGGAAGACTTATATCAGTCAAATTGCGAAATTTTTGAGTAAAATTTTTTTGCGAATTTCCTTAATATCTCTGTGTTTTTATAGCCCCCAGAAGAGTTCTAACTTTTATCATAATAGATCGAATCGCTAAAGTGCAAGACGAAAGAGTTATATCAGTCAAAGTTCGAAATTTTTGTGTAAAATTGGTTTTTTTCCGAATTTCTCTCATATTTCTTTGTTCTGATAGCCCACAGAAGAGTTGTAACTTTTATCACGATGTATCGAATTGTTGAAGAGAAAAAGGGAAGACTTATATCAGTCAAATTGCGAAATTTTTGAGTAAAATTTTTTTTCGAATTTCCTTAATATCTCTGTGTTTTTATAGCCCCCAGAAGAGTTCTAACTTTTATCATAATAGATCGAATCGCTAAAGTGCAAGACGAAAGAGTTATATCAGTCAAAGTTCGAAATTTTTGAGTAAAATTGGTTTTTTTCCGAATTTCTCCAATATTTCTGTGTTCTGATAGCCCACAGAAGAGTTGTAACTTTTATCACGATGTATCGAATTGTTGAAGTGAAAAAGGGAAGGCTTATATCAGTCAAATTGCGAAATATTTGAGTAAAATTTTTTTTGCGAATTTCCTTAATATCTCTGTGTTTTTATAGCCCCCAGAAGAGTTCTAACTTTTATCATAATAGATCGAATCGCTAAAGTGCAAGACGAAAGTGTTATATCAGTCAAAGTTCGAAATTTTTGAGTAAAATTGGTTTTTTTCCGAATTTCTCCAATATTTCTGTGTTCTGATAGCCCACAGAAGAGTTGTAACTTTTATCACGATGTATCGAATTGTTGAAGTGAAAAAGGGAAGACTTATATCAGTCAAATTGCGAAATTTTTGAGTAAAATTTTTTTTGCGAATTTCCTTAATATCTCTGTGTTTTTATAGCCCCCAGAAGAGTTCTAACTTTTATCATAATAGATCGAATCGCTAAAGTGCAAGACGAAAGAGTTATATCAGTCAAAGTTCGAAATTTTTGAGTAAAATTGGTTTTTTTCCGAATTTCTCCAATATTTCTGTGTTCTGATAGCCCACAGAAGAGTTGTAACTTTTATCACGATGTATCGAATTGTTGAAGTGAAAAAGGGAAGACTTATATCAGTCAAATTGCGAAATTTTTGAGTAAAATTTTTTTTGCGAATTTCCTTAATATCTCTGTGTTTTTATAGCCCCCAGAAGAGTTCTAACTTTTATCATAATAGATCGAATCGCTAAAGTGCAAGACGAAAGAGTTATATCAGTCAAAGTTCGAAATTTTTGAGTAAAATTGGTTTTTTTTCGAATTTCTCACATATTTCTTTGTTCTGATAGCCCACAGAAGAGTTGTAACTTTTATCACGATGTATCGAATTGTTGAAGTGAAAAAGGGAAGACTTATATCAGTCAAATTGCGAAATTTTTGAGTAAAATTTTTTTTCGAATTTCTTTAATATCTCTGTGTTTTTATAGCCCCCAGAAGAGTTCTAACTTTTATCATAATAGATCGAATCGCTAAAGTGCAAGACGAAAGAGTTATATCAGTCAAAGTTCGAAATTTTTGTGTAAAATTGGTTTTTTTCCGAATTTCTCTCATATTTCTTTGTTCTGATAGCCCACAGAAGAGTTGTAACTTTTATCACGATGTATCGAATTGTTGAAGTGAAAAAGGGAAGACTTATATCAGTCAAATTGCGAAATTTTTGAGTAAAATTTTTTTGCGAATTTCCTTAATATCGCTGTGTTTTTATAGCCCCCAGAAGAGTTCCAACTTTTATCATAATAGATCGAATCGCTAAAGTGCAAGACGAAAGAGTTATATCAGTCAAAGTTCGAAATCTTTGTGTAAAATTGGTTTTTTTTGTAATTTCTCCAATATCTCTGTGTTCTGATAGCCCACAGAAGAGTTGTAACTTTTATCACGATGTATCGAATTGTTGAAGTGAAAAAGGGAAGACTTATATCAGTCAAATTGCGAAATTTTTGAGTAAAATTTTTTTTGCGAATTTCCTTAATATCTCTGTGTTTTTATAGCCCCCAGAAGAGTTCTAACTTTTATCATAATAGATCGAATCGCTAAAGTGCAAGACGAAAGAGTTATATCAGTCAAAGTTCGAAATTTTTGAGTAAAATTGGTTTTTTTCCGAATTTCTCCAATATCTCTGTGTTCTGATAGCCCACAGAAGAGTTGTAACTTTTATCACGATGTATCGAATTGTTGAAGTGAAAAAGGGAAGACTTATATCAGTCAAATTGCGAAATTTTTGAGTAAAATTTTTTTTGCGAATTTCCTTAATATCTCTGTGTTTTTATTGCCCCCAGAAGAGTACTAACTGTTATCATAATAGATCGAATCGCTAAAGTGCAAGACGAAAGAGTTATATCAGTCAAAGTTCGAAATTTTTGAGTAAAATTGGTTTTTTTCCGAATTTCTCCAATATCTCTGTGTTCTGATAGCCCACAGAAGAGTTGTAACTTTTATCACGATGTATCGAATTGTTGAAGTGAAAAAGGGAAGACTTATATCAGTCAAATTGCGAAATATTTGAGTAAAATTTTTTTTGCGAATTTCCTTAATATCTCTGTGTTTTTATAGCCCCCAGAAGAGTTCTAACTTTTATCATATTAGATCGAATCGCTAAAATGCAAGAAGAAAGAGTTATATCAGTCAAAGTTCGAAATTTTTGAGTAAAATTGGTTTTTTTCCGAATTTCTCTCATATTTCTTTGTTCTGATAGCCCACAGAAGAGTTGTAACTTTTATCACGATGTATCGAATTGTTGAAGAGAAAAAGGGAAGACTTATATCAGTCAAATTGCGAAATTTTTGAGTAAAATTTTTTTTGCGAATTTCCTTAATATCTCTGTGTTTTTATAGCCCCCAGAAGAGTTCTAACTTTTATCATAATAGATCGAATCGCTAAAGTGCAAGACGAAAGAGTTATATCAGTCAAAGTTCGAAATTTTTGAGTAAAATTGGTTTTTTTCCGAATTTCTCCAATATTTCTGTGTTCTGATAGCCCACAGAAGAGTTGTAACTTTTATCACGATGTATCGAATCGTTGAAGTGAAAAAGGGAAGACTTATATCAGTCAAAATGCGAAATTTTTGAGTAAAATTTTTTTTGCGAATTTCCTTAATATCTCTGTGTTTTTATAGCCCCCAGAAGAGTTCTAACTTTTATCATAATAGATCGAATCGCTAAAATGCAAGACGAAAGAGTTATATCAGTCAAAGTTCGAAATTTTTGAGTAAAATTGGTTTTTTTCCGAATTTCTCCAATATCTCTGTGTTCTGATAGCCCACAGAAGAGTTGTAACTTTTATCACGATGTATCGAATGGTTGAAGTGAAAATGGGAAGACTTATATCAGTCAATTTGCGAAATTTTTGAGTAAAATTTTTTTTGCGAATTTCCTTAATATCTCTGTGTTTTTACAGCCCCCAGAAGAGTTCTAACTTTTATCATAATAGATCGAATCGCTAAAGTGCAAGACGAAAGAGTTATATCAGTCAAAGTTCGAAATTTTTGAGTAAAATTGGTTTTTTTCCTAATTTTTCCAATATCTCTGTGTTCTGATAGCCCACAGAAGAGTTGTAACTTTTATCACGATGTATCGAATTGTTGAAGTGAAAAAGGGAAGACTTATATCAGTCAAATTGCGAAATTTTTGAGTAAAATTTTTTTGCGAATTTCCTTAATATCTCTCTGTTTTTATAGCCCCCAGAAGATTACTAACTGTCATCATAATAGATCGAATCGCTAAAATGCAAGACGAAAGTGTTATATCAGTTATAGTTCGAAATTTTTGAGTAAAATTGGTTTTTTTCCGAATTTCTCCAATATCTCTGTGTTCTGATAGCCCACAGAAGAGTTGTAACTTTTATCACGATGTATCGAATTGTTGAAGTGAAAAAGGGAAGACTTATATCAGTCAAATTGCGAAATTTTTGAGTAAAATTTTTTTGGCGAATTTCCTTAATATCTCTGTGTTTTTATAGCCCCCAGAAGAGTTCTAACTTTTATCATAATAGATCGAATCGCTAAAGTGCAAGACGAAAGTGTTATATCAGTCAAAGTTCGAAATTTTTGAGTAAAATTGGTTTTTTTCCGAATTTCTCCAATATTTCTGTGTTCTGATATCCCACAGAAGAGTTGTAACTTTTATCACGATGTATCGAATTGTTGAAGTGAAAAAGGGAAGACTTATATCAGTCAAATTGCGAAATTTTTGAGTAAAATTTTTTTTGCGAATTTCCTTAATATCTCTGTGTTTTTATAGCCCCCAGATGAGTTCTAACTTTTATCATAATAGATCGAATCGCTAAAGTGCAAGACGAAAGAGTTATATCAGTCAAAGTTCGAAATTTTTGAGTAAAATTGGTTTTTTTCCGAATTTCTCCAATATCTCTGTGTTCTGATAGCCCACAGAAGAGTTGTAACTTTTATCACGATGTATCGAATTGTTGAAGTGAAAAAGGGAAGACTTATATCAGTCAAATTGAGAAATTTTTGAGTAAAATCTATTTTGCGAATTTCCTTAATATCTCTGTGTTTTTATAGCCCCCTGAAGAGTTCTAACTTTTATCATAATAGATCGAATCGCTAAAGTGCAAGACGAAAGAGTTATATCAGTCAAAGTTCGAAATTTTTGAGTAAAATTGGTTTTATTCCGAATTTCTCCAATATTTCTGTGTTCTGATAGCCCACAGAAGAGTTGTAACTTTTATCACGATGTATCGAATTGTTGAAGTGAAAAAGGGAAGACTTATATCAGTCAAATTGCGAAATTTTTGAGTAAAATTTTTTTTGCGAATTTCCTTAACATCTCTCTGTTTTTATAGCCCCCAGAAGAGTTCTAACTCTTATCATAATAGATCGAATCGCTAAAGTGCAAGACGAAGGAGTTATATCAGTCAAAGTTCGAAATTTTTGAGTAAAATTGGTTTTTTGTCGAATTTCTCACATATTTCTTTGTTCTGATAGCCCACAGAAGAGTTGTAACTTTTATCACGATGTATCGAATTGTTGAAGTGAAAAAGGGAAGACTTATATCAGTCAAATTGCGAAATTTTTGAGTAAAATTTTTTTGCGAATTTCCTTAATATCTCTGTGTTTTTATAGCCCCCAGAAGAGTTCTAACTTTTATCATAATAGATCGAATCGCTAAAGTGCAAGACGAAAGAGTTATATCAGTCAAAGTTCGAAATTTTTGAGTAAAATTGGTTTTTTTCCGAATTTCTCCAATATTTCTGTGTTCTGATAGCCCACAGAAGAGTTGTAACTTTTATCACGATGTATCGAATTGTTGAAGTGAAAAAGGGAAGACTTATATCAGTCAAATTGCGAAATTTTTGAGTAAAATTTTTTTTGCGAATTTCCTTAATATCTCTGTGTTTTTATAGCCCCCAGAAGAGTTCTAACTTTTATCATAATAGATCGAATCGCTAAAGTGCAAGACGAAAGAGTTATATCAGTCAAAGTTCGAAATTTTTGAGTAAAATTGGTTTTTTTCCGAATTTCTCCAATATCTCTGTGTTCTGATAGCCCACAGAAGAGTTGTAACTTTTATCACGATGTATCGAATTGTTGAAGTGAAAAAGGGAAGACTTATATCAGTCAAATTGCGAAATTTTTGAGTAAAATTTTTTTTGCGAATTTCCTTAATATCTCTGTGTTTTTATAGCCCCCAGAAGAGTTCTAACTTTTATCATATTAGATCGAATCGCTAAAATGCAAGAAGAAAGAGTTATATCAGTCAAAGTTCGAAATTTTTGAGTAAAATTGGTTTTTTTCCGTATTTCTCCAATATCTCTGTGTTCTGATAGCCCACAGAAGAGTTGTAACTTTTATCACGATGTATCGAATTGTTGAAGTGAAAAAGGGAAGACTTATATCAGTCAAATTGCGAAATTTTTGAGTAAAATTTTTTTTGCGAATTTCCTTAATATCTCTGTGTTTTTATAGCCCCCAGAAGAGTTCTAACTTTTATCATATTAGATCGAATCGCTAAAATGCAAGAAGAAAGAGTTATATCAGTCAAAGTTCGAAATTTTTGAGTAAAATTGGTTTTTTTCCGAATTTCTCCAATATTTCTGTGTTCTGATAGCCCACAGAAGAGTTGTAACTTTTATCACGATGTATCGAATTGTTGAAGTGAAAAAGGGAAGACTTATATCAGTCAAATTGCGAAATTTTTGAGTAAAATTTTTTTGCGAATTTCCTTAATATCTCTGTGTTTTTATAGCCCCCAGAAGAGTTCTAACTTTTATCATAATAGATCGAATCGCTAAAGTGCAAGACGAAAGAGTTATATCAGTCAAAGTTCGAAATTTTTGTGTAAAATTGGTTTTTTTCCGAATTTCTCTCATATTTCTTTGTTCTGATAGCCCACAGAAGAGTTGTAACTTTTATCACGATGTATCGAATTGTTGAAGTGAAAAAGGGAAGACTTATATCAGTCAAATTGCGAAATTTTTGAGTAAAATTTTTTTTGCGAATTTCCTTAATATCTCTGTGTTTTTATAGCCCCCAGAAGAGTTCTAACTTTTATCATAATAGATCGAATCGCTAAAGTGCAAGACGAAAGAGTTATATCAGTCAAAGTTCGAAATTTTTGAGTAAAATTGGTTTTTTTCCGAATTTCTCCAATATTTCTGTGTTCTGATAGCCCACAGAAGAGTTGTAACTTTTATCACGATGTATCGAATTGTTGAAGTGAAAAAGGGAAGACTTATATCAGTCAAATTGCGAAATTTTGAGTAAAATTTTTTTTGCGAATTTCCTTAATATCTCTGTGTTTTTATAGCCCCCAGAAGAGTTCTAACTTTTATCATAATAGATCGAATCGCTAAAGTGCAAGACGAAAGTGTTATATCAGTCAAAGTTCGAAATTTTTGAGTAAAATTGGTTTTTTTCCGAATTTCTCCAATATTTCTGTGTTCTGATAGCCCACAGAAGAGTTGTAACTTTTATCACGATGTATCGAATTGTTGAAGTGAAAAAGGGAAGACTTATATCAGTCAAATTGCGAAATTTTTGAGTAAAATTTTTTTTGCGAATTTCCTTAATATCTCTGTGTTTTTATAGCCCCCAGAAGAGTTCTAACTTTTATCATAATAGATCGAATCGCTAAAGTGCAAGACGAAAGAGTTATATCAGTCAAAGTTCGAAATTTTTGAGTAAAATTGGTTTTTTTCCGAATTTCTCCAATATTTCTGTGTTCTGATAGCCCACAGAAGAGTTGTAACTTTTATCACGATGTATCGAATTGTTGAAGTGAAAAAGGGAAGACTTATATCAGTCAAATTGCGAAATTTTTGAGTAAAATTTTTTTTGCGAATTTCCTTAATATCTCTGTGTTTTTATAGCCCCCAGAAGAGTTCTAACTTTTATCATAATAGATCGAATCGCTAAAGTGCAAGACGAAAGAGTTATATCAGTCAAAGTTCGAAATTTTTGAGTAAAATTGGTTTTTTTCCGAATTTCTCCAATATCTCTGTGTTCTGATAGCCCACAGAAGAGTTGTAACTTTTATCACGATGTATCGAATTGTTGAAGTGAAAAAGGGAAGACTTATATCAGTCAAATTGCGAAATTTTTGAGTAAAATTTTTTTTGCGAATTTCCTTAATATCTCTGTGTTTTTATAGCCCCCAGAAGAGTTCTAACTTTTATCATAATAGATCGAATCGCTAAAGTGCAAGACGAAAGAGTTATATCAGTCAAAGTTCGAAATTTTTGAGTAAAATTGGTTTTTTTCCGAATTTCTCCAATATTTCTGTGTTCTGATAGCCCACAGAAGAGTTGTAACTTTTATCACGATGTATCGAATTGTTGAAGTGAAAAAGGGAAGACTTATATCAGTCAAATTGCGAAATTTTTGAGTAAAATTTTTTTGCGAATTTCCTTAATATCTCTGTGTTTTTATAGCCCCCAGAAGAGTTCTAACTTTTATCATAATAGATCGAATCGCTAAAGTGCAAGACGAAAGAGTTATATCAGTCAAAGTTCGAAATTTTTGAGTAAAATTGGTTTTTTTCCGAATTTCTCTCATATTTCTTTGTTATGATAGCCCACAGAAGAGTTGTAACTTTTATCACGATGTATCGAATTGTTGAAGTGAAAAAGGGAAGACTTATATCAGTCAAATTGCGAAATTTTTGAGTAAAATTTTTTTGCGAATTTCCTTAATATCTCTGTGTTTTTATAGCCCCCAGAAGAGTTCTAACTTTTATCATAATAGATCGAATCGCTAAAGTGCAAGACGAAAGAGTTATATCAGTCAAAGTTCGAAATTTTTGTGTAAAATTGGTTTTTTTCCGAATTTCTCCAATATCTCTGTGTTCTGATAGCCCACAGAAGAGTTGTAACTTTTATCACGATGTATCGAATTGTTGAAGTGAAAAAGGGAAGACTTATATCAGTCAAATTGCGAAATTTTTGAGTAAAATTTTTTTTGCGAATTTCCTCAATATCTCTGTGTTTTTATAGCCCCCAGAAGAGTTCTAACTTTTATCATAATAGATCGAATCGCTAAAGTGCAAGACGAAAGAGTTATATCAGTCAAAGTTCGAAATTTTTGAGTAAAATTGGTTTTTTTCCGAATTTCTCCAATATTTCTGTGTTCTGATAGCCCACAGAAGAGTTGTAACTTTTATCACGATGTATCGAATTGTTGAAGTGAAAAAGGGAAGACTTATATCTGTCAAAATGCGAAATTTTTGAGTAAAATTTTTTTTGCGAATTTCCTTAATATCTCTGTGTTTTTATAGCCCCCAGAAGATTACTAACTGTTATCATAATAGATCGAATCGCTAAAATGCAAGACGAAAGTGTTATATCAGTTATAGTTCGAAATTTTTGAGTAAAATTGGTTTTTTTCCGAATTTCTCCAATATCTCTGTGTTCTGATAGCCCACAGAAGAGTTGTAACTTTTATCACGATGTATCGAATTGTTGAAGTGAAAAAGGGAAGACTTATATCAGTCAAATTGCGAAATATTTGAGTAAAATTTTTTTTGCGAATTTCCTTAATATCTCTGTGTTTTTATAGCCCACAGAAGAGTTCTAACTTTTATCATATTACATCGAATCGCTAAAATGCAAGAAGAAAGAGTTATATCAGTCAAAGTTCGAAATTTTTGTGTAAAATTGGTTTTTTTCCGAATTTCTCTCATATTTCTTTGTTCTGATAGCCCACAGAAGAGTTGTAACTTTTATCACGATGTATCGAATTGTTGAAGAGAAAAAGGGAAGACTTATATCAGTCAAATTGCGAAATTTTTGAGTAAAATTTTTTTTGCGAATTTCCTTAATATCTCTGTGTTTTTATAGCCCCCAGAAGAGTTCTAACTTTTATCATAATATATCGAATCGCTAAAGTGCAAGACGAAAGAGTTATATCAGTCAAAGTTCGAAATTTTTGAGTAAAATTGGTTTTTTTCCGAATTTCTCCAATATTTCTGTGTTCTGATAGCCCACAGAAGAGTTGTAACTTTTATCACGATGTATCGAATTGTTGAAGTGAAAAAGGGAAGACTTATATCAGTCAAATTGCGAAATTTTTGAGTAAAATTTTTTTTGCGAATTTCCTTAATGTCTCTGTGTTTTTATAGCCCCCAGAAGAGTTCTAACTTTTATCATAATAGATCGAATCGCTAAAATGCAAGACGAAAGAGTTATATCAGTCAAAGTTCGAAATTTTTGAGTAAAATTGGTTTTTTTCCGAATTTCTCCAATATCTCTGTGTTCTGATAGCCCACAGAAGAGTTGTAACTTTTATCACGATGTATCGAATGGTTGAAGTGAAAATGGGAAGACTTATATCAGTCAATTTGCGAAATTTTTGAGTAAAATTTTTTTTGCGAATTTCTTTAATATCTCTGTGTTTTTACAGCCCCCAGGAGAGTTCTAACTTTTATCATAATAGATCGAATCGCTAAAGTGCAAGACGAAAGAGTTATATCAGTCAAAGTTCGAAATTTTTGAGTAAAATTGGTTTTTTTCCGAATTTCTCCAATATCTCTGTGTTCTGATAGCCCACAGAAGAGTTGTAACTTTTATCACGATGTATCGAATTGTTGAAGTGAAAAAGGGAAGACTTATATCAGTCAAATTGCGAAATTTTTGAGTAAAATTTTTTTGCGAATTTCCTTAATATCTCTGTGTTTTTATAGCCCCCAGAAGAGTTCTAACTTTTATCATAATAGATCGAATCGCTAAAATGCAAGACGAAAGTGTTATATCAGTCAAAGTTCGAAATTTTTGAGTAAAAGTGGTTTTTTTCCGAATTTCTCCCATTTCTCTGTGTTCTGATAGCCCACAGAAGAGTTGTAACTTTTATCACGATGTATCGAATTGTTGAAGTGAAAAAGGGAAGACTTATATCAGTCAAATTGCGAAATTTTTGAGTAAAATCTTTTTTGCGAATTTCCTAAATATCTCTGTGTTTTTATAGCCCCCAGAAGAGTTCTAACTTTTATCTTAATAGATCGAATCGCTAAAGTGCAAGACGAAAGTGTTATATCAGTCAAAGTTCGAAATTCTTGAGTAAAATTGGTTTTTTTCCGAATTTCTCCAATATTTCTGTGTTCTGATATCCCACAGAAGAGTTGTAACTTTTATCACGATGTATCGAATTGTTGAAGTGAAAAAGGGAAGACTTATATCAGTCAAATTGCGAAATTTTTGAGTAAAATTTTTTTTGCGAATTTCCTTAATATCTCTGTGTTTTTATAACCCCCAGATGAGTTCTAACTTTTATCACAATAGATCGAATCGATAAAGTGCAAGACGAAAGATTTATATCAGTCAAAGTTCGAAATTTTTGAGTAAAATTGGTTTTTTTCCGAATTTCTCCAATATCTCTGTGTTCTGATAGCCCACAGAAGAGTTGTAACTTTTATCACGATGTATCGAATTGTTGAAGTGAAAAAGGGAAGACTTATATCAGTCAAATTGCGAAATTTTTGAGTAAAATCTTTTTTGCGAATTTCCTTAATATCTCTGTGTTTTTATAGCCCCCAGAAGAGTTCTAACTTTTATCTTAATAGATCGAATCGCTAAAGTGCAAGACGAAAGAGTTATATCAGTCAAAGTTCGAAATTTTTGAGTAAAATTGTTTTTTTTCCGAATTTCTCCAATATTTCTGTGTTCTGATATCCCACAGAAGAGTTGTAACTTTTATCACGATGTATCGAATTGTTGAAGTGAAAAAGGGAAGACTTATATCAGTCAAATTGCGAAATGTTTGAGTAAAATTTTTTTTGCGAATTTCCTTAATATCTCTGTGTTTTTATAACCCCCAGATGAGTTCTAACTTTTATCACAATAGATCGAATCGATAAAGTGCAAGACGAAAGATTTATATCAGCCAAAGTTCGAAATTTTTGCGTAAAATTGGTTTTTTTCCGAATTTCTCACATATTTCTTTGTTCTGATAGCCCACAGAAGAGTTGTAACTTTTATCACGATGTATCGAATTGTTGAAGTGAAAAAGGGAAGACTTATATCAGTCAAATTGCGAAATTTTTGAGTAAAATTTTTTTTGCGAATTTCCTTAATATCTCTGTGTTTTTATAGCCCCCAGAAGAGTTCTAACTTTTATCATAATAGATCGAATCGCTAAAGTGCAAGACGAAAGAGTTATATCAGTCAAAGTTCGAAATTTTTGAGTAAAATTGGTTTTTTTCCGAATTTCTCCAATATTTCTGTGTTCTGATAGCCCACAGAAGAGTTGTAACTTTTATTACGATGTATCGAATTGTCGAAGTGAAAAAGGGAAGACTTATATCAGTCAAATTGCGAAACTTTTGAGTAAAATTTTTTTTGCGAATTTCCTTAACATCGCTGTGTTTTTATAGCCCCCAGAAGAGTTCTAACTTTTATCATAATAGATCGAATCGCTAAAGTGCAAGACGAAAGAGTTATATCAGTCAAAGTTCGAAATTTTTGAGTAAAATTGGTTTTTTTCCGAATTTCTCCAATATTTCTGTGTTCTGATAGCCCACAGAAGAGTTGTAACTTTTATCACGATGTATCGAATTGTTGAAGTGAAAAAGGGAAGACTTATATCAGTCAAATTGCGAAATTTTTGAGTAAAATTTTTTTTGCGAATTTCCTTAATATCTCTGTGTTTTTATAGCCCCCAGAAGAGTTCTAACTTTTATCATAATAGATCGAATCGCTAAAATGCAAGACGAAAGTGTTATATCAGTTATAGTTCGAAATTTTTGAGTAAAATTGGTTTTTTTCCGAATTTCTCCAATTTCTCTGTGTTCTGATAGCCCACAGAAGAGTTGTAACTTTTATCACGATGTATCGAATTGTTGAAGTGAAAAAGGGAAGACTTATATCAGTCAAATTGCGAAATATTTGAGTAAAATTTTTTTTGCGAATTTCCTTAATATCTCTGTGTTTTTATAGCCCCCAGAAGAGTTCTAACTTTTATCATAATAGATCGAATCGCTAAAGTGCAAGACGAAAGAGTTATATCAGTCAAAGTTCGAAATTTTTGTGTAAAATTGGTTTTTTTCCGAATTTCTCTCATATTTCTTTGTTCTGATAGCCCACAGAAGAGTTGTAACTTTTATCACGATGTATCGAATTGTTGAAGAGAAAAAGGGAAGACTTATATCAGTCAAATTGCGAAATTTTTGAGTAAAATTTTTTTTGCGAATTTCCTTAATATCTCTGTGTTTTTATAGCCCCCAGAAGAGTTCTAACTTTTATCATAATAGATCGAATCGCTAAAGTGCAAGACGAAAGAGTTATATCAGTCAAAGTTCGAAATTTTTGAGTAAAATTGGTTTTTTTCCGAATTTCTCCAATATTTCTGTGTTCTGATAGCCCACAGAAGAGTTGTAACTTTTATCACGATGTATCGAATTGTTGAAGAGAAAAAGGGAAGACTTATATCAGTCAAATTGCGAAATTTTTGAGTAAAATTTTTTTTGCGAATTTCCTTAATATCTCTGTGTTTTTATAGCCCCCAGAAGAGTTCTAACTTTTATCATATTAGATCGAATCGCTAAAATGCAAGAAGAAAGAGTTATATCAGTCAAAGTTCGAAATTTTTGAGTAAAATTGGTTTTTTTCCGAATTTCTCCAATATCTCTGTGTTCTGTTAACCCACAGAAGAGTTGTAACTTTTATCACGATGTATCGAATTGTTGAAGTGAAAAAGGGAAGACTTATATCAGTCAAATTGCGAAATTTTTGAGTAAAATTTTTTTTGCGAATTTCCTTAATATCTCTGTGTTTTTATAGCCCCCAGAAGAGTTCTAACTTTTATCATAATAGATCGAATCGCTAAAGTGCAAGACGAAAGAGTTATATCAGTCAAAGTACGAAATTTTTGAGTAAAATTGGTTTTTTTCCTAATTTTCCAATATCTCTGTGTTCTGATAGCCCACAGAAGAGTTGTAACTTTTATCACGATGTATCGAATTGTTGAAGTGAAAAAGGGAAGACTTATATCAGTCAAATTGCGAAATTTTTGAGTAAAATTTTTTTGCGAATTTCCTTAATATCTCTGTGTTTTTATAGCCCCCAGAAGAGTTCTAACTTTTATCATAATAGATCGAATCGCTAAAGTGCAAGACGAAAGTGTTATATCAGTTATAGTTCGAAATTTTTGAGTAAAATTGGTTTTTTTCCGAATTTCTCCAATATCTCTGTGTTCTGATAGCCCACAGAAGAGTTGTAACTTTTATCACGATGTATCGAATTGTTGAAGTGAAAAAGGGAAGACTTATATCAGTCAAATTGCGAAATTTTTGAGTAAAATTTTTTTGCGAATTTCCTTAATATCTCTGTGTTTTTATAGCCCCCAGAAGAGTTCTAACTTTTATCATAATAGATCGAATCGCTAAAGTGCAAGACGAAAGTGTTATATCAGTCAAAGTTCGAAATTTTTGAGTAAAATTGGTTTTTTTCCGAATTTCTCCAATATTTCTGTGTTCTGATAGCCCACAGAAGAGTTGTAACTTTTATCACGATGTATCGAATTGTTGAAGTGAAAAAGGGAAGACTTATATCAGTCAAATTGCGAAATTTTTGAGTAAAATTTTTTTTGCGAATTTCCTTAATATCTCTGTGTTTTTATAGCCCCCAGAAGAGTTCTAACTTTTATCATAATAGATCGAATCGCTAAAGTGCAAGACGAAAGAGTTATATCAGTCAAAGTTCGAAATTTTTGAGTAAAATTGGTTTTTTTCCGAATTTCTCCAATATCTCTGTGTTCTGATAGCCCACAGAAGAGTTGTAACTTTTATCACGATGTATCGAATTGTTGAAGTGAAAAAGGGAAGACTTATATCAGTCAAATTGCGAAATTTTTGAGTAAAATCTTTTTTGCGAATTTCCTAAATATCTCTGTGTTTTTATAGCCCCCAGAAGAGTTCTAACTTTTATCATAATAGATCGAATCGCTAAAGTGCAAGACGAAAGAGTTATATCAGTCAAAGTTCGAAATTTTTGAGTAAAATTGGTTTTTTTCCGAATTTCTCCAATATTTCTGTGTTCTGATAGCCCACAGAAGAGTTGTAACTTTTATCACGATGTATCGAATTGTTGAAGTGAAAAAGGGAAGACTTATATCAGTCAAATTGCGAAATTTTTGAGTAAAATTTTTTTTGCGAATTTCCTTAATATCTCTGTGTTTTTATAGCCCCCAGAAGAGTTCTAACTTTTATCATAATAGATCGAATCCCTAAAGTGCAAGACGAAAGAGTTATATCAGTCAAAGTTGGAAATTTTTGAGTAAAATTGGTTTTTTTCGAATTTCTCACATATTTCTTTGTTCTGATAGCCCACAGAAGAGTTGCAACTTTTATCACGATGTATCGAATTGTTGAAGTGAAAAAGGGAAGACTTATATCAGTCAAATTGCGAAATTTTTGAGTAAAATTTTTTTGCGAATTTCCTTAATATCTCTGTGTTTTTATAGCCCCCAGAAGAGTTCTAACTTTTATCATAATAGATCGAATCGCTAAAGTGCAAGACGAAAGAGTTATATCAGTCAAAGTTCGAAATTTTTGAGTAAAATTGGTTTTTTTCCGAATTTCTCCAATATTTCTGTGTTCTGATAGCCCACAGAAGAGTTGTAACTTTTATCACGATGTATCGAATTGTTGAAGTGAAAAAGGGAAGACTTATATCAGTCAAATTGCGAAACTTTTGAGTAAAATTTTTTTTGCGAATTTCCTTAACATCGCTGTGTTTTTATAGCCCCCAGAAGAGTTCTAACTTTTATCATAATAGATCGAATCGCTAAAGTGCAAGAGGAAAGAGTTATATCAGTCAAAGTTCGAAATTTTTGAGTAAAATTGGTTTTTTTCCGAATTTCTCCAATATCTCTGTGTTCTGATAGCCCACAGAAGAGTTGTAACTTTTATCACGATGTATCGAATTGTTGAAGTGAAAAAGGGAAGACTTATATCAGTCAAATTGCGAAATTTTTGAGTAAAATTTTTTTTGCGAATTTCCTTAATATTTCTGTGTTTTTATTGCCCCCAGAAGAGTACTAACTGTTATCATAATAGATCGAATCGCTAAAGTGCAAGACGAAAGAGTTATATCAGTCAAAGTTCGAAATTTTTGAGTAAAATTAGTTTTTTTCCGTATTTCTCCAATATCTCTGTGTTCTGATAGCCCACAGAAGAGTTGTAACTTTTATCACGATGTATCGAATTGTTGAAGTGAAAAAGGGAAGACTTATATCAGTCAAAATGCGAAATATTTGAGTAAAATTTTTTTGCGAATTTCCTTAATATCTCTGTGTTTTTATAGCCCCCAGAAGAGTTCTAACTTTTATCATATTAGATCGAATCGCTAAAATGCAAGAAGAAAGAGTTATATCAGTCAAAGTTCGAAATTTTTGAGTAAAATTGGTTTTTTTCCGAATTTCTCCAATATTTCTGTGTTCTGATAGCCCACAGAAGAGTTGTAACTTTTATCACGATGTATCCAATTGTTGAAGTGAAAAAGGGAAGACTTATAACAGTCAAAATGCGAAATTTTTGAGTATAACTTTTTTGTGAATTTCCTTAATATCTCTGTGTTTTTATAGCCCCCAGAAGAGTTCTAACTTTTATCATAATAGATCGAATCGCTAAAGTGCAAGACGAAAGAGTTATATCAGTCAAAGTTCGAAATTTTTGAGTAAAATTGGTTTTTTTCCGAATTTCTCCAATATTTCTGTGTTCTGATAGCCCACAGAAGAGTTGTAACTTTTATCACGATGTATCGAATTGTTGAAGTGAAAAAGGGAAGACTTATATCAGTCAAATTGCGAAATTTTTGAGTAAAATTTTTTTTGCGAATTTCCTTAATATCTCTGTGTTTTTATAGCCCCCAGAAGAGTTCTAACTTGTATCATAATAGATCGAATCGCTAAAGTGCAAGACGAAAGAGTTATATCAGTCAAAGTACGAAATTTTTGAGTAAAATTGGTTTTTTTCCGAATTTCTCCAATATTTCTGTGTTCTGATAGCCCACAGAAGAGTTGTAACTTTTATCACGATGTATCGAATTGTTGAAGTGAAAAAGGGAAGACTTATATCAGTCAAATTGCGAAATTTTTGAGTAAAATTTTTTTTGCGAATTTCCTTAATATCTCTGTGTTTTTATAGCCCCCAGAAGAGTTCTAACTTTTATCATAATAGATCGAATCGCTAAAGTGCAAGACGAAAGAGTTATATCAGTCAAAGTTCGAAATTTTTGAGTAAAATTGGTTTTTTTCCGAATTTCTCCAATATTTCTGTGTTCTGATAGCCCACAGAAGAGTTGTAACTTTTATCACGATGTATCGAATTGTTGAAGTGAAAAAGGGAAGACTTATATCAGTCAAATTGCGAAATTTTTGAGTAAAATTTTTTTTGCGAATTTCCTTAATATCTCTGTGTTTTTATAGCCCCCAGAAGAGTTCTAACTTTTATCATAATAGATCGAATCGCTAAAGTGCAAGACGAAAGAGTTATATCAGTCAAAGTTCGAAATTTTTGAGTAAAATTGGTTTTTTTCCGAATTTCTCCAATATTTCTGTGTTCTGATAGCCCACAGAAGAGTTGTAACTTTTATCACGATGTATCGAATTGTTGAAGTGAAAAAGGGAAGACTTATATCAGTCAAATTGCGAAATTTTTGAGTAAAATTTTTTTTGCGAATTTCCTTAATATCTCTGTGTTTTTATAGCCCCCAGAAGAGTTCTAACTTTTATCATAATAGATCGAATCGCTAAAGTGCAAGACGAAAGTGTTATATCAGTCAAAGTTCGAAATTTTTGAGTAAAATTGGTTTTTTTCCGAATTTCTCCAATATCTCTGTGTTCTGATAGCCCACAGAAGAGTTGTAACTTTTATCACGATGTATCGAATTGTTGAAGTGAAAAAGGGAAGACTTATATCAGTCAAATTGCGAAATTTTTGAGTAAAATTTTTTTTGCGAATTTCCTTAATATCTCTGTGTTTTTATAGCCCCCAGAAGAGTTCTAACTTTTATCATAATAGATCGAATCGCTAAAGTGCAAGACGAAAGAGTTATATCAGTCAAAGTTCGAAATTTTTGAGTAAAATTGGTTTTTTTCCGAATTTCTCACATATTTCTGTGTTCTGATAGCCCACAGAAGAGTTGTAACTTTTATCACGATGTATCGAATTGTTGAAGTGAAAAAGGGAAGACTTATATCAGTCAAATTGCGAAATTTTTGAGTAAAATTTTTTTGCGAATTTCCTTAATATCTCTGTGTTTTTATAGCCCCCAGAAGAGTTCTAACTTTTATCATAATAGATCGAATCGCTAAAGTGCAAGACGAAAGAGTTATATCAGTCAAAGTTCGAAATTTTTGAGTAAAATTGGTTTTTTTCCGAATTTCTCCAATATCTCTGTGTTCTGATAGCCCATAGAAGAGTTGTAACTTTTATCACGATGTATCGAATTGTTAAAGAGAAAAAGGGAAGACTTATATCAGTCAAATTGCGAAATTTTTGAGTAAAATTTTTTTTGCGAATTTCCTTAATATCTCTGTGTTTTTATAGCCCCCAGAAGAGTTCTAACTTTTATCATAATAGATCGAATCGCTAAAGTGCAAGACGAAAGAGTTATATCAGTCAAAGTTCGAAATTTTTGAGTAAAATTGGTTTTTTTCCGAATTTCTCCATATTTCTTTGTTCTGATAGCCCACAGAAGAGTTGTAACTTTTATCACGATGTATCGAATTGTTGAAGTGAAAAAGGGAAGACTTATATCAGTCAAATTGCGAAATTTTTGAGTAAAATTTTTTTTGCGAATTTCCTTAATATCTCTGTGTTTTTATAGCCCCCAGAAGAGTTCTAACTTTTATCATAATAGATCGAATCGCTAAAGTGCAAGACGAAAGAGTTATATCAGTCAAAGTTCGAAATTTTTGAGTAAAATTGGTTTTTTTCCGAATTTCTCCAATATTTCTGTGTTCTGATAGCCCACAGAAGAGTTGTAACTTTTATCACGATGTATCGAATTGTTGAAGTGAAAAAGGGAAGACTTATATCAGTCAAATTGCGAAATTTTTGAGTAAAATTTTTTTTGCGAATTTCCTTAATATCTCTGTGTTTTTATAGCCCCCAGAAGAGTTCTAACTTTTATCATAATAGATCGAATCGCTAAAGTGCAAGACGAAAGAGTTATATCAGTCAAAGTTCGAAATTTTTGAGTAAAATTGGTTTTTTTCCGAATTTCTCCAATATTTCTGTGTTCTGATAGCCCACAGAAGAGTTGTAACTTTTATCACGATGTATCGAATTGTTGAAGTGAAAAAGGGAAGACTTATATCAGTCAAATTGCGAAATTTTTGAGTAAAATTTTTTTTGCGAATTTCCTTAATATCTCTGTGTTTTTATAGCCCCCAGAAGAGTTCTAACTTTTATCATAATAGATCGAATCGCTAAAGTGCAAGACGAAAGAGTTATATCAGTCAAAGTTCGAAATTTTTGAGTAAAATTGGTTTTTTTCCGAATTTCTCCAATATTTCTGTGTTCTGATAGCCCACAGAAGAGTTGTAACTTTTATCACGATGTATCGAATTGTTGAAGTGAAAAAGGGAAGACTTATATCAGTCAAATTGCGAAATTTTTGAGTAAAATTTTTTTTGCGAATTTCCTTAATATCTCTGTGTTTTTATAGCCCCCAGAAGAGTTCTAACTTTTATCATAATAGATCGAATCGCTAAAGTGCAAGACGAAAGAGTTATATCAGTCAAAGTTCGAAATTTTTGAGTAAAATTGGTTTTTTTCCGAATTTCTCCAATATTTCTGTGTTCTGATAGCCCACAGAAGAGTTGTAACTTTTATCACGATGTATCGAATTGTTGAAGTGAAAAAGGGAAGACTTATATCAGTCAAATTGCGAAATTTTTGAGTAAAATTTTTTTGCGAATTTCCTTAATATCTCTGTGTTTTTATAGCCCCCAGAAGAGTTCTAACTTTTATCATAATAGATCGAATCGCTAAAGTGCAAGACGAAAGAGTTATATCAGTCAAAGTTCGAAATTTTTGAGTAAAATTGGTTTTTTTCCGAATTTCTCCAATATTTCTGTGTTCTGATAGCCCACAGAAGAGTTGTAACTTTTATCACGATGTATCGAATTGTTGAAGTGAAAAAGGGAAGACTTATATCAGTCAAATTGCGAAATTTTTGAGTAAAATTTTTTTTGCGAATTTCCTTAATATCTCTGTGTTTTTATAGCCCCCAGAAGAGTTCTAACTTTTATCATAATAGATCGAATCGCTAAAGTGCAAGACGAAAGAGTTATATCAGTCAAAGTTCGAAATTTTTGAGTAAAATTGGTTTTTTTCCGAATTTCTCCACATATTTCTTTGTTCTGATAGCCCACAGAAGAGTTGTAACTTTTATCACGATGTATCGAATTGTTGAAGTGAAAAAGGGAAGACTTATATCAGTCAAATTGCGAAATTTTTGAGTAAAATTTTTTTGCGAATTTCCTTAATATCTCTGTGTTTTTATAGCCCCCAGAAGAGTTCTAACTTTTATCATAATAGATCGAATCGCTAAAGTGCAAGACGAAAGAGTTATATCAGTCAAAGTTCGAAATTTTTGAGTAAAATTGGTTTTTTTCCGAATTTCTCCAATATCTCTGTGTTCTGATAGCCCACAGAAGAGTTGTAACTTTTATCACGATGTATCGAATTGTTGAAGTGAAAAAGGGAAGACTTATATCAGTCAAATTGCGAAATTTTTGAGTAAAATTTTTTTTGCGAATTTCCTTAATATCTCTGTGTTTTTATAGCCCCCAGAAGAGTTCTAACTTTTATCATATTAGATCGAATCGCTAAAGTGCAAGACGAAAGAGTTATATCAGTCAAAGTTCGAAATTTTTGAGTAAAATTGGTTTTTTTCCGAATTTCTCCAATATCTCTGTGTTCTGATAGCCCACAGAAGAGTTGTAACTTTTATCACGATGTATCGAATTGTTGAAGAGAAAAAGGGAAGACTTATATCAGTCAAATTGCGAAATTTTTGAGTAAAATTTTTTTTGCGAATTTCCATAATATCTCTGTGTTTTTATAGCCCCCAGAAGAGTTCTAAGTTTATCATATTAGATCGAATCGCTAAAATGCAAGAAGAAAGAGTTATATCAGACAAAGTTCGAAATTTTTGAGTAAAATTGGTTTTTTTCCGAATTTCTCCAATATCTCTGTGTTCTGTTAACCCACAGAAGAGTTGTAACTTTTATCACGATGTATCGAATCGTTGAAGTGAAAAAGGGAAGACTTATATCAGTCAAATTGCGAAATTTTTGAGTAAAATTTTTTTTGCGAATTTCCTTAATATCTCTGTGTTTTTATAGCCCCCAGAAGAGTTCTAACTTTTATCATATTAGATCGAATCTCTAAAATGCAAGAAGAAAGAGTTATATCAGTCAAAGTTCGAAATTTTTGAGTAAAATTGGTTTTTTTCCGAATTTCTCCAATATTTCTGTGTTCTGATAGCCCACAGAAGAGTTGTAACTTTTATCACGATGTATCGAATTGTTGAAGTGAAAAAGGGAAGACTTATATCAGTCAAATTGCGAAATTTTTGAGTAAAATTTTTTTTGCGAATTTCCTCAATATCTCTGTGTTTTTATAGCCCCCAGAAGAGTTCTAACTTTTATCATAATAGATCGAATCGCTAAAGTGCAAGACGAAAGAGTTATATCAGTCAAAGTTCGAAATTTTTGTGTAAAATTGGTTTTTTTCCGAATTTCTCTCATATTTCTTTGTTCTGATAGCCCACAGAAGAGTTGTAACTTTTATCACGATGTATCGAATTGTTGAAGTGAAAAAGGGAAGACTTATATCAGTCAAATTGCGAAATTTTTGAGTAAAATTTTTTTTGCGAATTTCCTTAATATCTCTGTGTTTTTATAGCCCCCAGAAGAGTTCTAACTTTTATCATAATAGATCGAATCGCTAAAGTGCAAGACGAAAGAGTTATATCAGTCAAAGTTCGAAATTTTTGAGTAAAATTGGTTTTTTTCCGAATTTCTCCAATATTTCTGTGTTCTGATAGCCCACAGAAGAGTTGTAACTTTTATCACGATGTATCGAATTGTTGAAGTGAAAAAGGGAAGACTTATATCAGTCAAATTGCGAAATTTTTGAGTAAAATTTTTTTTGCGAATTTCCTTAATATCTCTGTGTTTTTATAGCCCCCAGAAGAGTTCTAACTTTTATCATAATAGATCGAATCGCTAAAGTGCAAGACGAAAGAGTTATATCAGTCAAAGTTCGAAATTTTTGTGTAAAATTGGTTTTTTTCCGAATTTCTCTCATATTTCTGTGTTCTGATAGCCCACAGAAGAGTTGTAACTTTTATCACGATGTATCGAATCGTTGAAGTGAAAAAGGGAAGACTTATATCTGTCAAAATGCGAAATTTTTGAGTAAAATTTTTTTTGCGAATTTCCTTAATATCTCTGTGTTTTTATAGCCCCCAGAAGAGTTCTAACTTTTATCATAATAGATCGAATCGCTAAAGTGCAAGACGAAAGAGTTATATCAGTCAAAGTTCGAAATTTTTGAGTAAAATTGGTTTTTTTCCGAATTTCTCCAATATCTCTGTGTTCTGTTAACCCACAGAAGAGTTGTAACTTTTATCACGATGTATCGAATCGTTGAAGTGAAAAAGGGAAGACTTATATCAGTCAAATTGCGAAATTTTTGAGTAAAATTTTTTTTGCGAATTTCCTTAATATCTCTGTGTTTTTATAGCCCCCAGAAGAGTTCTAACTTTTATCATAATAGATCGAATCGCTAAAATGCAAGACGAAAGTGTTATATCAGTTATAGTTCGAAATTTTTGAGTAAAATTGGTTTTTTTCCGAATTTCTCCAATTTCTCTGTGTTCTGATAGCCCACAGAAGAGTTGTAACTTTTATCACGATGTATCGAATTGTTGAAGTGAAAAAGGGAAGACTTATATCAGTCAAATTGCGAAATTTTTGAGTAAAATTTTTTTTGCGAATTTCGTTAATATCTCTGTGTTTTTATAGCCCCCAGAAGAGTTCTAACTTTTATCATAATAGATCGAATCGCTAAAGTGCAAGACGAAAGAGTTATATCAGTCAAAGTTCGAAATTTTTGAGTAAAATTAGTTTTTTTCCGAATTTCTCCAATATTTCTGTGTTCTGATAGCCCACAGAAGAGTTGTAACTTTTATCACGATGTATCGAATTGTTGAAGAGAAAAAGGGAAGACTTATATCAGTCAAATTGCGAAATTTTTGAGTAAAATTTTTTTTGCGAATTTCCTTAATATCTCTGTGTTTTTATAGCCCCCAGAAGAGTACTAACTTTTATCATAATAGATCGAATCGCTAAAATGCAAGACGAAAGAGTTATATCAGTAAAGTTCGAAATTTTTGAGTAAAATTGGTTTTTTTCCGAATTTCTCCAATATCTCTGTGTTCTGATAGCCCACAGAAGAGTTGTAACTTTTATCACGATGTATCGAATTGTTGAAGTGAAAAAGGGAAGACTTATATCAGTCAAATTGCGAAATTTTTGAGTAAAATTTTTTTTGCGAATTTCCTTAATATCTCTGTGTTTTTATAGCCCCCAGAAGAGTTCTAACTTTTATCATAATAGATCGAATCGCTAAAGTGCAAGACGAAAGAGTTATATCAGTCAAAGTTCGAAATTTTTGAGTAAAATTGGTTTTTTTCCGAATTTCTCCAATATTTCTGTGTTCTGATAGCCCACAGAAGAGTTGTAACTTTTATCACGATGTATCGAATTGTTGAAGTGAAAAAGGGAAGACTTATATCAGTCAAATTGCGAAATTTTTGAGTAAAATTTTTTTTGCGAATTTCCTTAATATCTCTGTGTTTTTATAGCCCCCAGAAGAGTTCTAACTTTTATCATAATAGATCGAATCGCTAAAGTGCAAGACGAAAGAGTTATATCAGTCAAAGTTCGAAATTTTTGAGTAAAATTGGTTTTTTTCCGAATTTCTCTCAATATTTCTGTGTTCTGATAGCCCACAGAAGAGTTGTAACTTTTATCACGATGTATCGAATTGTTGAAGTGAAAAAGGGAAGACTTATATCAGTCAAATTGCGAAATTTTTGAGTAAAATTTTTTTTGCGAATTTCCTTAATATCTCTGTGTTTTTATAGCCCCCAGAAGAGTTCTAACTTTTATCATAATAGATCGAATCGCTAAAGTGCAAGACGAAAGAGTTATATCAGTCAAAGTTCGAAATTTTTGAGTAAAATTGGTTTTTTTCCGAATTTCTCCAATATTTCTGTGTTCTGATAGCCCACAGAAGAGTTGTAACTTTTATCACGATGTATCGAATTGTTGAAGAGAAAAAGGGAAGACTTATATCAGTCAAATTGCGAAATTTTTGAGTAAAATTTTTTTTGCGAATTTCCATAATATCTCTGTGTTTTTATAGCCCCCAGAAGAGTTCTAACTTTTATCATAATAGATCGAATCGCTAAAGTGCAAGACGAAAGAGTTATATCAGTCAAAGTTCGAAATTTTTGAGTAAAATTGGTTTTTTTCCGAATTTCTCCAATATCTCTGTGTTCTGATAGCCCACAGAAGAGTTGTAACTTTTATCACGATGTATAGAATCGTTGAAGTGAAAAAGGGAAGACTTATATCAGTCAAAATGCGAAATTTTTGAGTAAAATTTTTTTGGCGGATTTCCTTAATATCTCTGTGTTTTTATAGCCCCCAGAAGAGTTCTAACTTTTATCATATTAGATCGAATCTCTAAAGTGCAAGACGAAAGAGTTATATCAGTCAAAGTTCGAAATTTTTGAGTAAAATTGGTTTTTTTCCGAATTTCTCCAATATTTCTGTGTTCTGATAGCCCACAGAAGAGTTGTAACTTTTATCACGATGTATCGAATCGTTGAAGTGAAAAAGGGAAGACTTATATCTGTCAAAATGCGAAATTTTTGAGTAAAATTTTTTTTGCGAATTTCCTTAATATCTCTGTGTTTTTATAGCCCCCAGAAGATTACTAACTGTTATCATAATAGATCGAATCGCTAAAATGCAAGACGAAAGTGTTATATCAGTCAAAGTTCGAAATTTTTGAGTAAAATTGGTTTTTTTCCGAATTTCTCCAATATTCTCTGTGTTCTGATAGCCCACAGAAGAGTTGTAACTTTTATCACGATGTATCGAATTGTTGAAGTGAAAAAGGGAAGACTTATATCAGTCAAATTGCGAAATTTTTGAGTAAAATTTTTTTTGCGAATTTCCTTAATATCTCTGTGTTTTTATAGCCCCCAGAAGAGTTCTAACTTTTATCATAATAGATCGAATCGCTAAAGTGCAAGACGAAAGAGTTATATCAGTCAAAGTTCGAAATTTTTGTGTAAAATTGGTTTTTTTCCGAATTTCTCTCATATTTCTTTGTTCTGATAGCCCACAGAAGAGTTGTAACTTTTATCACGATGTATCGAATTGTTGAAGTGAAAAAGGGAAGACTTATATCAGTCAAATTGCGAAATTTTTGAGTAAAATTTTTTTTGCGAATTTCCTTAATATCTCTGTGTTTTTATAGCCCCCAGAAGAGTTCTAACTTTTATCATAATAGATCGAATCGCTAAAGTGCAAGACGAAAGAGTTATATCAGTCAAAGTTCGAAATTTTTGAGTAAAATTGGTTTTTTTCCGAATTTCTCCAATATTTCTGTGTTCTGATAGCCCACAGAAGAGTTGTAACTTTTATCACGATGTATCGAATTGTTGAAGTGAAAAAGGGAAGACTTATATCAGTCAAATTGCGAAATTTTTGAGTAAAATTTTTTTGCGAATTTCCTTAATATCTCTGTGTTTTTATAGCCCCCAGAAGAGTTCTAACTTTTATCATAATAGATCGAATCGCTAAAGTGCAAGACGAAAGAGTTATATCAGTCAAAGTTCGAAATTTTTGAGTAAAATTGGTTTTTTTCCGAATTTCTCCAATATTTCTGTGTTCTGATAGCCCACAGAAGAGTTGTAACTTTTATCACGATGTATCGAATTGTTGAAGTGAAAAAGGGAAGACTTATATCAGTCAAATTGCGAAATTTTTGAGTAAAATTTTTTTTGCGAATTTCCTTAATATCTCTGTGTTTTTATAGCCCCCAGAAGAGTTCTAACTTTTATCTTAATAGATCGAATCGCTAAAGTGCAAGACGAAAGAGTTATATCAGTCAAAGTTCGAAATTTTTGAGTAAAATTGGTTTTTTTCCGAATTTCTCCAATATTTCTGTGTTCTGATAGCCCACAGAAGAGTTGTAACTTTTATCACGATGTATCGAATTGTTGAAGTGAAAAAGGGAAGACTTATATCAGTCAAATTGCGAAACTTTTGAGTAAAATTTTTTTTGCGAATTTCCTTAATATCTCTGTGTTTTTATAGCCCCCAGAAGAGTTCTAACTTTTATCATAATAGATCGAATCGCTAAAATGCAAGACGAAAGAGTTATATCAGTCAAAGTTCGAAATTTTTGAGTAAAATTGTTTTTTTTCTGAATTTCTCCAATATCTCTGTGTTCTGATAGCCCACAGAAGAGTTGTAGCTTTTATCACGATGTATCGAATTATTGAAGTGAAAAAGGGAAGACTTATATCAGTCAAAGTGCGAAATTTTTGAGTAAAACTTTTTTTGCGAATTTCCTTAATATCTCTGTGTTTTTATAGCCCCCAGAAGAGTTCTAACTTTTATCATAATAGATCGAATCGCTAAAGTGCAAGACGAAAGTGTTATATCAGTCAATGTTCGAAATTTTTGAGTAAAATTGGTTTTTTTCCGAATTTCTCCAATATCTCTGTGTTCTGATAGCCCACAGAAGAGTTGTAACTTTTATCACGATGTATCGAATGGTTGAAGTGAAAATGGGAAGACTTATATCAGTCAATTTGCGAAATTTTTGAGTAAAATTTTTTTTGCGAATTTCTTTAATATCTCTGTGTTTTTACAGCCCCCAGGAGAGTTCTAACTTTTATCATAATAGATCGAATCGCTAAAGTGCAAGACGAAAGTGTTATATCAGTCAAAGTTCGAAATTTTTGAGTAAAATTGGTTTTTTTCCTAATTTTTCCAATATCTCTGTGTTCTGATAGCCCCCAGAAGAGTTCTAACTTTTATCTTAATAGATCGAATCGCTAAAGTGCAAGACGAAAGAGTTATATCAGTCAAAGTTCGAAATTTTTGAGTAAAATTGGTTTTTTTCCGAATTTCTCACATATTTCTTTGTTCTGATAGCCCACAGAAGAGTTGTAACTTTTATCACGATGTATCGAATTGTTGAAGTGAAAAAGGGAAGACTTATATCAGTCAAATTGCGAAATTTTTGAGTAAAATTTTTTTTGCGAATTTCCTTAATATCTCTGTGTTTTTATAGCCCCCAGAAGAGTTCCAACTTTTATCATAATAGATCGAATCGCTAAAGTGCAAGACTAAAGATTTATATCAGTCAAAGTTCGAAATTTTTGAGTAAAATTGTTTTTTTCCGAATTTCTTCAATATCTCTGTGTTCTGATAGCCCACAGAAAAATTACAACTTTTATCATGATGTATCGAAACGCTGAAGTGAAAAAAGAAATACTTATGTCAGTCAAAGTTCGAAATTTTTGAGTAAAATTTTTTGTGCGAATTTCTCCAATATATCTGTGTTCTGATAGCCCCCAGAAGAGTTCTAACTTTTATCATAATGGAACGAATCGCTAATGTGAAAAACGAAAGACTTATATCAGTCAAAGTTCGAAATTTTTGACTAAAATTTTTTTGCGAATTTCTCCGATATCTCTTTGTTCTGATAGCCACCGACGAGTTCTATCTTTTATGGTAATGGATCGAATTTCTAAAGTGAAAAACGAAAGACTTATATCAGTCAAAGTTCGAGATATTGAGTAAAATTTTTTTTGCGAATTTCTCCAATATCTCTGTGTTCTGATAACCCCCCGAAGAGTTCTAACTCTTCTGATAATTTATCGAATCGCTAAAGTGAAAAACGAAAGACTTACCCTATGATCAGAAAGTACCGAGAATTTTTTATTTAAAAATACCGCGCATGCGGGAACCGGTTTATTTTTTTTTTTATGTTGGTACGACCTTAAGACGCACATCTGTCAGGTTTTAGTGCCATCCGATCATTAGTGTCTGCCTGGCGTTTGTTTACATTAGTCAACTTTTTTCATTTTGCCGCATTTTACCATGAATAGTTTTGTTGAACAAAGAGTTTGTTTGAAATTTTGTGTTGCGAACGATATTTCGTGTGCCGATGCACTGAAAATGTTGCAAAAAGCATTTTGCGAATCTGCTCTATCAAAAACAAGAGCATATGAGTGGTATAAATACTTTAAAAGTGGTTGTACAGTGGTGGAAGATTTCCCTCGTTCCGGACGTCCATCGACGTCGAACACCGATGAAATCGTGAAGAAAGTGAAAGAAATGGTGCTTGAAAATCGTCATACCAGCTTAAGAGAGATGTCTAGTGAACTTGGCATTGCATATGGAACGGCACAGCATATTGTGGTTGATGTTTTGGGTATGGATTCTTGGATTTTGCATGATGATAACGCACCATCGCACCAAGCCCAAATTGTACTGAATTATGTGACAAAACATCAAGTAAATATCATCAAGCAAGCACCCGTATTCACCTGATATGGCCCCGTGCGACTTTTTTTTGTTCCCCAAGTTGAAGTTGACACTTCGTGGAAAGAGATTTCAGTCGATCGAGGAGATCAAAGAGGATGCGACGAGGGAACTAAAGGCCATCCCTTCGTCGGCCTACCAGGGATGCATGGAAGACTGGGTCAAGCGTTGTCACATGTGTGTTGCTTCAGATGGATCTTATTTTGAAGGAGATAGAATAAATTTGCTTGAAATTTAACTCTATTTTGTTTTATTTAAAAATTCCCGGTACTTTCTGATCATAGGGTATATCAGTCAAAGTTCGAGATTTTTGAGTAAAATTTTTTTTGCGAATTCCTCCAATATTTCTGTGTTCTGATAGTCACTAGAAGGTTTCTAACTTTTATGATAATGGATCGAATCGCTAAAGTGAAAAACGAAAGAGTTATATCAAAGTACGAAATATTTGAGTAAAATGTTTTTTGCGAATTTCATCAATATCTCTGTGGTCTGATAGCGCCACGAAGAGTTCTATCTCTTATCATAATGGATCAAATCGCTAAAGTGAAAAACGAAAGAGTTATATCGGTCAAAGTACGAAATTTTTGAGTAAAACTATTTTTGCGATTTTCTCTAATATCTCTGTTCTGATAGCCCACCGCAGAGTTCTAACTTATATCATAATGGATCGAATTCCTAAAGTGAAAAACGAAAGAGTTATATCAGTCATAGTTCGAAATTTTTGAGTGAAATTTTTTTTGGGAATTTCTCCAATATCTCTGTGTTCTGATAGCCCACCGAAGAGTTCTAATTTTTATCATAATGGATCGAATCGCTAAAGTGAAAAACGAAAGAGTTATATCAGTCAAATTTCGAAATCTTTCAGTAAAATTTTTTTTGTTATATCAGTCAAAGTACGAAATTTTTGAGTAAAACTATTTTTGCGAATTTCTCTAATATCACTGTTCTGATAGCCCACCGAAGAGTTCTAACTTTTATCATAATGGATCGAATCGCTAAACTAAAAAACGAAAGAGTTATATCAGTCAAAGTTCGAAATTTTGAGTAAAATTTTTTTTGCGAATTTCTCCAATATCTCTGTGTTCTGATATCCCCCAGAAGAGTTCTAATTTTTATCATAATGGATCGAATCGCTAAAGTGAAAAACGAAAGGGTTATATCAGTCAAAGTACGAAATTTTTGAGTTAAACTATTTTTGCGAATTTCTCTAGTATCTCTGTGTTCTGATAGCCCACCGAAGAGTTCTAACTTTTATCATAATGGAAGGAATCGCTAAAGTAAATACGAAAGATTTATATCAGTCAAAGTTTGAAGTTTTTGAGTAAAATTTTTTTTGCGAATTTCTCCAATATTTCTGTGTTCTGATAGCCCCCCGAAGAGTTCTAACTTTTATCACAATGGATCGAATCGTTAAAGTCAAAAACGAAAGAGTTATATCAGTCAAAATTCGATTTTTTAAGTAAAATTTTTTTCGCGAATTTCGCCTATATTTCGCGAGTTCTGATAGCCCCATAAGAGTTCTAACTCTTATCATTATGGATCTAATCGCTAAAGTGAAAAACGAAAGAGTTATGTCAGTCAAAGTTCGAAATTTTTGAGTAAAACTTTTTTTCGAATTTCTCAAAAATCTCTGTGTTCTGATAACCCCCCGAAAAGTTCTAACTTTTATCATAATGGATTAAATCGCTAAAAGATATCGCGATGCAAATTCTAATCTCTCTACATTTTTCTGTAAGGTACGTCTCCTTGGTCGTCGCCCTCAGAAATTCTCCTGTAAAAAATTTTATACGTAGCACTCGTAGGAGTATAATATAATATTGGCTCTAGTTAATGCAAAATATATATTCGGCTGAAAAAAAGTGCATAATATATAATCTTGTCTATACAAGAGACATATTATTTATTGTGGATGGGAGCTGAGGTTAATTATATTCACGTATGCAGTTTTTGAAATTTGTTTGGTATATATACACACACACGCGCGCGCGCGCGCGCACACACACACACACACACACACACACACACACACACATACACATTATAATCTTACTTGTAAGTTGAAATCATGACTTATCACAAAAAGTAAATATATTGCTTTACATCACAAAAAGGCGTGATATCAGTACAAAATTTACCTTTTCAAAAAAAAGGTAAAAAAAGGCGCCTGTTTTTGTGTGCACGCGTCTAAAAGTCTTAATTTTTTTAACAAAATGATATGTATTAATATTTTTTACAAAATCTTTTATTCAAACCTAAGTGGTATTTACTTAAAATAAATATCTTGAAATTGTGTAATCTAATAAAAATAATATGCGTTTGTTCGAAAAAATGTATGAAATCTTGAAAGTGCGCCTGTTATATACAGAATATACTTTTTCTACAAAACTCAAGTGGTAGTATTTGTATTTTCAAAAAATTGTTAATGCACAAAAACATGGCGCTGCTAGATAGGAAAAACAATGAGAAAAATTGAATAATTTCTATACAAAACCTAATTGTTACTATCTATATTTTTTGTTACAGCCTGTGTTCTATAAGTTTTATAGATAACTATTTAAGTGAGTAAATCAGATAGATCAGATGCAATTAGCTGCAGTGATACGCCGCGAGGGATAAAGCAAGAATTTTCATTTGATAAAGTGTTTAGATCCAACGCGTCACAAGCGAATGTATTTGAAGAATTATCCCTTTTAGTGCAATCAGCATTTAATGGATATAACATTTGCGTGTTTACTTATGGCCAAACTGGTTCTGGAAAAACGTACACTATGGAAGAAGAATGTGGATGTGAGACCGAAGGCATGATACCTAGAACGATACGTCATATATTTCAAGCAAAAAAGGATTTGGAAGCTATGAATTATAAGTGCAAAATAGAAGCAAGCTTCATAGAAATTTATAACGAGAAAATTATTAAGATGCTGCCATACCAGAAACAAAATACATCAATAAATCGTTAGCAAATCTCGGCAATGTCATTTTAGCTCTTTTGAAAAAACAAGAACAATTACTTAAAAAACAAGAACAATTACTTTCTCCTTTCAATTTTATTTCCATTCTACACTCCTTCGATACTTTCTCCTTCCTTCTTTCCTTTTTCTACACTGAAAAAAAAATTTATTAATATCAACAAAAAATTACTTGATCAAAGTAAATGATTTCGTTGAACAGTCGCAACGAAAGAATTTATTAGAATGAAGATATGCAGCTTCTGTGGAGCAATGGAATATTTACTTAAACCAAGGAAATATATATTTCAAGGAAAATATATATTATTCCAAATGAAATAAATATTGCTTTGCCTCAAAAAAATGTATATTTAAATTGAATAAATATTTACTTAAAATAGATAAATATTTGTAAGGAAATAAAAGACCGTGTATTGAAGTTCACTGAATACTGAATTCACTGCAGTAAACATTTTGTTTGATCTAGAAAATCAGGTCTTGTTTCAAGATATACATTTTTAAGGTCAAATAAATAAAAACTTAAAAATAATAAATATTTACTTGAGAATGCACAATCGTTCCGAGTGATTAATTAAAATTTAATGAATATGTGTTTAATGACAGTGAATATTTCGTTCATGCAAGAAACTCGGATCTTGTTTCAAGATATGCATTTCTAACATCAAATAAATAATAACTTAAAAAAAAGCAATATATTCTTGAGCGTAAACAATCATTCCGATTGATGAATTAAAATGTAATAAATATATACTTAATTATAGTGAATCATTCTTTATTTTCAGAAAATCAGATTTTGCTTTAAAGAATGAATTTCTTAGATTTAATAAATAATAACTTGAAAAAAAACGTATTTACTTAAGAATGCACAATTATTCCAATTGATGAAGTAAAATGTAATGAATATATACTTAATTATGGTGAATTATTCGTTCATTTCTAAAAATCAGATCTTGCTTTAAAGAATGAATTTCTTAAATGTACTAAGTAATAACTTAAAAATAGTAGATATTTACTTAAAAATGTGCAATTATAACAAATGATGAATAAAATTAAATACATGTACACTTAATTGTAATGCTTCATTACTTCATTTTGGAAATTAGATCTTACTTCAAGGAATGCATTTCTTAGATTTAATACAAAATACGTTTAAAAAATGTATATTTACTTGAGAATGCTCACTTATTACGATTAATAAATTAAATTAAATTAATATATACTTGATTATAGTCAATTATTTGTTTACTTTAGATAATCAGATCTTGTTTTAAGATGTGTTTGTCTTAGATGTAAATAATATTTTGTTTGATAAGATAAAAATTTGTTTGAAAATATAAAATCATTTCATTAGTAAATTTAAATTCAGTAAATAATTACTTGTTTTAAGTTTACATCTTTTTATTGAAGAAAAACATTTTGCTCCAATATATAAATTTCATTGATCATATTAATTTTTACGTAAACAAAATAATTAAATTGATATTATATGTATATAACGAATTTACTATAATTAAGTATGTGTATGTAATATCAATTTAATTATTTTGTTTACGTAAAAATTTATTTGATCAATGAAAAGATGTAAACTTAAAACAAATAATAAATTACTAAATTTAAATTTAATAATAAAATAATTTTATATTTTCAAACAAATTGTTATCTTATCAAACAAAAAATTATTTACATCTATTAAAAACACATCTTAAAACAAAATATAATTTTCTAAAGTAAACAAATGATTGACTATAATTAAGTATATATGTGTCGCAATAAAAGGTTTATAAATGAAAACTTGAAATATTATAAAAGCTTGAAATATTATAAATGTTTTTTTATTTGTCTTCAATCATTTAAACAATTTCACCATAAACAATTAGAAGGTACATAAGGTTTAAGATCGGACATTGTATGTATATTTTGTACTCTATTATTAGAAAGATTTTTATAGTTCACAAATCCCCACTCTTCTGTCTCTGTGATTTCAAAAGCGCTTAAATGAAAACAGTTTTCTACAATTTGAATTGTGCAATACAAAAAAAAAATTTCTTTTACAAAACTGACTATTATAAATTTTATTTTACCGAGAGAAACGTCAAAGTTGTTTGTATTATAATTAATAACATTATTTATTTCATAACGCGTCCCATTTATCCTTATCCAAGAGTAGCAATTAAAATTTATAAAATCATTTGAAGATAAATATTCTTTAAATTTTTCAAATTGACTTGTTAATCTCAGTTTTCCAAAAGAAAGACCATAAGAAAGATCATCAGAAAATCCAATATTACGAACTATTCTATGAGAAAATTGTAATTGATGTTTTATTGCTAAACTATATGAAGGGTTTTTACGAGTGGTGATAATTTTACTAGTTTCTTTTATTTGCTTGTGCTTGGCTTCGTAACGTATACTGGACATATTTTTGAATGGACCAAATAAACGCATAATTCGAGGATAATGCAGGAGAATATGATGCTTAAATTTAAAGTTGCATTTAAATAATTATTTATAGGATGTTAAATATTGGAAAACTAATTTCTCAAAAATTTCAATAATTTCTTCGTTAATAGCATCTGCTATTGCTATGCACACAATTTTACGCATTATTAAATATAATTGCCAATATTTATTATTACTTTTAATTAAATCACCAACGAACAAACCGAGATTTTTTATTAGATAATGCATTTCAGATGCTGATAATATAATTAGTTCTTTTTTAATGGAATCTGATTGTATAGGTGGTGGAACATTAGAGTCGGCAGTATGATTGAAACAGTTAATTCGTTCGTTCAAAACATCCAAGGTAAAAAAGTTTTCTTTATTAATAAAATTATTCAAAATTTTAGCCAAATCGTATCTGCATATCCCTTCGAATAAATCGTGCATTGGGTCCACTGAAAAATTTTGAGTTACATGATAATTTGATATTACATGAAATACACAATTTTCTTTAATTCCAAAAGTTTTTTCACTGCAATGTGTAAAATAATTTTCTCTTGTTCTTAACTTTTCTGGTTTTTCTATTTTTGTTTTACCATTTCATCTTTAGAAAACGTACAAACTCGACAACAGTATGAGGAATTAAAACTTTTCGAAAAACCAAGAATTGTATTCAGTCCTAAGTTGTCACCTACTATAAGTTAAAACAAAAAAAAATTTTCTTTTCCTCTCCATCGATGTTGATAATAATTCCATTATTTTGAAGATCAATGATTTGCTTTATGATGAGATGAAAAATGTTTTTATTCCCTAAAACGTTGTGATCCTGAGAATTATGTAATTGATATAAAAAAATATTTTCCAATTTACTAACGTATTCCGTGGGTAAAATTGGAATAGAACAGTACACTGCGCCTATCTTGTTGACGGTTCTATGCGTCCCTAAAGGATTATTAATTTCTATGTCATCAAAATACAAAACTAAAGGAAAAATAATTTTATCAGTTTGACTAGCTACGATTTTTTTCCAAAAATCACCTTTAATTACCGAATTAATGACCAAACTTCTGTTACATTTGTCTACAAACTTCATTATAGCAGAAAAAACCATTGGCATCTCTAAAAATTTTTTTAATACTAATTTTATAGGTATTATGCTCAATGTTCTTTTACGGATTACGAAACATGTTTTACTTTTTAATTTACCATATTTTAAAAAAGATCTAATAATGACTTTCTTAAAAACAATTTATTTTACTCAAAAATTTTAATGTCAAATGTTCTGTTCTAAATATGTTAAAACCATTTTTCATCACATCTAACATATCATGTAATTCAGTATTTTGAAATTTACATTTCAAAAAATCTAAACAAGTATTAATATACGTTGTATATATATCAATAATAATTTTATGGATTACTTTTCTGTTTAAACTTCCATAGGCATACAGTTGCGTTACTAAGCAAAGAGCAAAATTGAAAACCTTACTTTTAAAATAATCAATACTGAATTCTTCGTTATTGTATAACGTTCCCGATAGATCTTTCAATGGTTCAGTCAGAATAATTTTATGTTGTTCTATTGTATTTGTTTCTTTAATTAAATGTACAACATCTTTATTCGCGTTATTTGATATTTCAGTTATTCCACAAGACCATTTTTGTACAGAATGTTCATTTTTTATATGTTTCATTAATGAATAAACACAAGCAAATTTGTAAAAGCATTCTGTAATATTACATTGCACCTCATAAGTCATAAATGCTTTATGTTTTAAAGAATAAATGGGAGCAGAAAAAGCAAGAAAACATTTTCTATGAAACGCAATTTAACATAAACTTAAAATCTACATAAATACAAGATAAAATAAACATAATAAATGATATTATATCGATATTATATCGGGCGCTTTCAGTTTACAGTATATTATTATATATTTCGTGACTTATCGCAAGACTAAATATTGTAATAAAAAAACAAGAAAATATTTTCTTTCGTGCATTTTATATTAAAATAATTCTTTGTACTCATTCCATTTGTTCCTCTTCGGTATTTCCCTTAGTTAGCTGTTTTACTGCATGTTCAATAGATATGATATGCTTATCACAGGGCAAATTGATTTTATAGATTCCCTTTTGAATTAATATCCATATGTGTTCACTGGCCAAAGGATATTGCAGATTGAATACATGAAATGTCTTGAAACAAATATTTAGACCTTGTAGAAGTCCTTGAACTTTGTATAGCTCGTTGTCAACACAAACATAAACATCTTGTACGTCTTCAATAGATCCCACGATGATTAAAAAGGGTTGGATTGGAAGTTTAAGATCTGTCGCCCTCGATTTTGCTTCTTGCCTTAATCTTACCATGTCACCAGGAATCTATTACATAATTTATAAATACGTGTAAATACATAATACATAAAAAATAATTATATTGAAAAATATGCATTGAAATACACGGTTATTAATACAGTTAATTGCTTACATACTTTACATAAATTTATAATACTTTAAAATATTTTTAAATCTAAATTCTCAACATTATTAAATTAAAATAAATCCAATAATAAATAATTTGTTATAAATAGATACATACTAACATTTGCAAATTTTAATATAGTCTCTTTTGCAAGTCCAATAGAAGGCTTGAAACTCTTATTCCGTATTCTTTTCATATGTTTTGGCGGATACAAGTGAGGGAGTAAACTTACACTCATGGCCACTAATGCATCTGTAATATAAATTAATGACTTGAAACTTAATAAAAAATTAGAAACTTCCATACATTTTTAGAAATAAACTGCATGTATTTACTGTCTGAAACATCTTTAGATTTCATAGATTCCAGAAGCATCTTTGCTGTTTCGTCTTTGGAGCTAAGAGAGGCGTGCTTTAGCAAAGTATCAAAAAAATTAAACCAAACATCTTTATCCAAATTTACTTTGGATAAATTTAGGCATTGAAAATCAGTATCAATTAATTCATGTCCACTAGGGTGCTTATAGAGTTTCCATTTTTCAAATATATCCACCAAATTAGTGTCACTTGATTCTTTTAAAGCTTTGGTTCGATGAGCAGAAGTTTTTCTCCAATGGTCTAAAACCATGTCCCAAGGAGCTTGATTTTTGTCTAGCCAGTCTAACGCCTTTTGAATATCATCTTGTATTGTTTCTATAAGATGTAATATGTATACGAATTATGTTATTATAAAAAAATGATAATGAAAGTTTTTAATGTGCAAGGTAACAAATTATATAATATAGAAAGATATAAATCAATTTTTACGAGAATATGATGCACCTTTGTGCTTCTCAAAAATTATTTGTTAAAAATAAAATATATTTTTAATTTTAATTCAAAGTTTATTTTTTGTTCAAAGTTTATTTCTTGTTCACAAAAAAGTTATCTTACCGGGCTCTATACTTCGATCGTTTGTTTTTTCCTCATCTATTATCCTTCTATGCAATTTTTTATATTGACACTGACAGTTTCGCCACATACTAATTAACTTTCCACGAGCAAGAATGGATTTATTACAGAGAATTTTTTTTTTATTGGTGACATAAAATACGTATTTGCTGCTTCAGATGGGAATATATCGACGATCATTTTAACAATCGTGTTTGCTAGCGCGTTATCTAATCTATGAAATAAAAAATACAAGTAAAAATAAAAATCTATGGAATTAATCTAAAAATTTTCAGATAAAACTATTAAACAATATAAAATCAATATTTTAAAACAATTTTATCTATTAATTGTTTTAAATCTATACATCTTTTAAGTATCAGTATAAAGTCTTTTAATATTTTACATGTCAAAAAGATTTGCTACATTTGTAATTCTCATTCAGTCATTATTTTGTTTTCGAGAAATATAAAAAAAATTTTGTTAAAAAACTAAAATTGTTCAAAAAAAATTTTTTTATTTGATCAACTGTAACTTTATTAATTTTTAGAATTTTTATAGCTCTTAAAATATGTTTTAAATTCTAAATATTAAAAAAAGTTTACAAATAATTCATTTTTGCCTAACATCAATAGAGTTTCATTTTAAATTTAGTACACACTTTTTTCAAGTATTTTCCTTATAAATCTATTTTCCAAATCTGTTATGATAATGTTACATAATTTATTCCTATATTTGTCTGGAATAACCTCATTCTCTTCAAATGAGGTTAAAATCTCTTTTCCTAACATAGATTCCATGAGTAGATCCTTTAGAGGTTTCAGTGATTGTTTATCATTAATATATGAAACATTCGCAAAACTGGATGGATTTTCTTTTTCTTTTGCTTTTTTAGCTGTATTCATCTGACTTTTGGGTATTACAGAATTATCATCTCTATTCTATACACACAAATTTTTCGAAAAAAATTTAGTATTTCAATGACAATGATTTTTACAGGGAGGGTTCCGATAGCGCACATCCCAATAGCCCACCAACCAATCATCTTGACTTATCTAACCCAACCTACGGAAAATCTCTAGGCATCTGCCATTGTGAGTGGTTTGTTGCTATCGGGATGTGTGCTATCGGGACCCGCCGATTTTTACATATTAGAGTGAGCAAGTTAAAATAAAAATAGTATGTAATAATTGAAGTTAATATTGTCCTAATATTGCGTTATACACATTTCAAATAAAACATTGCATTTATTGCATAGCTTTTGGAAGAACAGAATCGTAACTATTTCTTATTTATTATAATGGAGTTCATGTATAATATTTTAAGCGAATTGGGCAAAAATTGAAATAAAAAATTGTGCAAAAAAATATGAATTTTATGATTTAAACACGAATAGATCGTTGGAGTCATATTTTATCGTACAAAATTTTACTTGTTAAATTCAAATTTCTTTTTGTTTTTATAAAACTTGTTTCTTTATTTAAAGCAGTAGTTGTATACTATCACATAGGATTATAAAAATTTTGTACAGAAATTAAAAATTATTTACTTTAACCCGTAATTTTGGTTTAAACACTGTATTTTTTTAAACTGCAACTTACTCTTTTATTATTTGCATGATGATTATTATTTAATTCATCTATGCACAAATGTTTATGCCAATAACTAAGGAAAATGGCTCTATCACCAATAATAGGTATAAGATCACCTATTAATGCTTCTGTCATTATTTTTAAAATATCCATAGTAATATTATTTCTTAAAAAAAAAAAGTAAATATTTTTGATGATGCTGAAGCTAGCGGTCACTTCTAGTGTCCATATTTGCAAAGCCAAAATAATGAATCCATTGCAGTAAAATTTCGTTGTAGCAAGAAAGTCAGATCTCGGTTTGAGAGTCATTTGTTAGATGAAATAAATATTAATTCAAAAACATAAATTTTTACTTGATTCAAGTGATTGGATTTCATAATTTATATTATTAACAATTAGCAGCCAGATCGTGCACAAGTCACACGCATGGTGGTAGAATTTTAGAAAAAATTCAAAAATGTAGTGTGGGGCGTAAGAAACCGAAAAACTTTGCACTTTTTAGTATCGCGTATTCATTGTTTAATTTAAAAAAATTTAAACAATGAGTGCGCGATACTGAAAAATTTAAATTTTTAGTTTTCTTATGTCCCACATTACTTCATAATTATTTCTGAAACTCTACCACCATGCGTGTGACTCGTATACGATTTAACCGTTAATTGCTAATAATTTTTAAATAAACAATGAGTGCGCAATACTAAAAGTGAAAAGTTTTTTGCTTTCCTTATGCCGCACACTTTATTTTAGAATTTTTTCTAAAACTCTATCACCATTCGTGTAACTTGTAGACAATCTGACTACTAATTATTAATAATTTTTAAATAAACAATAAGTGCGCGATACTAAAAAATTCAAACTGTCTTGGTTTATCAAATTTTCGATCTAATGCGAATTTAATTTGCGATGGAGATGCAGCTTACACTGACAAAAAATTTATTCGATTTAATCAAATATAACATGAAATCTAATCATTTGATTTAAGTAAATATTTAATTTTTTAGTGTTATTATTTATTAGATGTAAAAAATGAATATTTTGAAACGAGATTTTCCTGTTTCAACCAAATATTAACTGTAATGAATTCATTATTAAATAAATTTCAATTCGTTTTTATTTCCGAAGAAATATTTATCTATTTTTAGTAAATATTTTTTTATTTTAAATGTATATTTTTGAGGAAATACAATATTTCGTTTAGTTTATACACTAATCTAAACAAAATAAATATTGTTTAAATATTAAATACTTTTTAATTTAAATTTTGATTTTCTAGAGGAAAACAATATTTACTTAGTTACTTAAAATAGTGCACTTTAAATATGTAAATATTTCTGTAGAAATAAAATCTATGAATTGAAATTCATTGAATAATTAATCCATTGAAGTCAACATTTTGTTGAATCAAGACAAAATATATTTTAACTGAACTAAATATTTCCTTGGTTTAGATAAATATTTATTTAAAAGAAGCTACATATCTTGATTCAAATACTTTCGTTGGGACTATTGATTAAAATAATTAATTTCAATTAAGTACATTTTTGTTGATATTATTACATTATTTTTTCCGTGTAATAAAGGTTCAATAGAATAAAACATATTTTTCAATCAATTGCAATAATGCAAGTTAGTGGTCGATTCGTATTAATGTTTATTTAATGAAAACTAAATCAAAAAACATTGTACATCTTAATTCTTCATATTTTTTCACTTAAATTCTATTTTATCTAATCGACCACCAACTTTAGTCAAATACAAAGTAACAAATAAAACTTACTTTCAAAAGTTTCCACCAGATGAGCCAGATTCAGTTCTTGCAATATATTTTTTATTTGTTCGTCAGCCATGACGAAAATTTCAGTTTGCAGGCAAATGCCTGCACAGCAAGAATTACTGGTCGTACTGTTAAATATTTTACATAAAGTGGATAATATTCCTATATACAAAAGCGTTTGAAGATTATACATGTGTGGAGACATACGCCGAAATGTAGGTACCCAAATCGCTCATCACTCGTTCGTTTGGCGTTTTTATATCACTGGCGAATACGTAATATCCGACAATTGTGCAAATTTAATTTGCGACAGAGATGTAGCTTACACTAGACAAAAAATTTAATCGATTTAATCAATATAACATGTAAGGCAATCACTTGAACCAAGTAAATACTTAATTTTTTAGAGATATTATTTATTAAATGTAACAAATAAATATTTTGATACGAGATCTGATTTTCTTGATTCAACGAAATATTTACTGCAATGGATTTTTGTTCAATGAATTTCAATTGACGGTTTTTTATTGGGCGATGATGGCGATGATGGCGATGATGGCGATGATGATGGCGATGATGGCAATGATGCCAATGATGGCGATGATGATCGGGCAATCGTATTGTCACTATTATGACGGCAATGGAAATGGCAATGATAGAAATGATAACAATAGTGAGAATGATGGCAATTGTGGCGTTAGTGATAGTCCACTGAATTTCTGCAAAATTAAAAAGAACTTGAAAAAGGATTCACTTCTGACATCTATTCTTGTCAAAAAATTGACCAAAGTTGGACTATCTCTCACCGTTTTTCCGCTAAAGATTATTCATGTCATTATAGTGGCAAAATATCGATCACGATGTATGCAAGACTTACGAGCGTTGAATGGGTATCGGAAAATCTCGAGCAAGCCTACCAAAAACAAGTTATGTATTATAATCAGCGTCGGCGTGGTAGTTTTGTAGTGGAAGCTCGTTTTGAAGAGATACCACGTCCTATCGTCCGTGGCTCAAAGCATTACGGCAAAATTGTTACCGAAATTTTATGGACTATTCCGCGTTTTAATAGCCCTCTCGCCTGTCGTATACGAAATGTCAGAAGTTAATTTTTTCCAAGTTTTTTTTTAATTTTGAAAAAATTCATCATTTTTCGTCAAGTTTTTATCAAAAAATCGACTAAAGGTCTATGGTCGATTTTCTCACCATTTGTCCGCTAAAGATTAATCCCAAGCAGAACAGTAAGTGAAAATGACATCAAATCTTAATTGATCGAAAAGTGACTTTTAATGATCATTTTGATATTATTTTGATGTAGTGGTGACTCCCTGTTCTGCTTGGAATATGTGAGATAGTCTCTCATTCACAGCATTCCCATTATTGCCATCATTACCACTATTGCCATCATTCCCATTATTGCCATCATTTTCATCATTGCCATCATAACATTCATTCCATTATTTCCATCCCATTTCCATCATTTCTACAATTGCCATCATTCCCATTATTGCCATCAATGACATCTTTGCCATCGTCGTCATCCCATTGCCATCATTGCATTCATTTCAACATTGCCATCCCATTGCCATCATTGCATTCATTTCAACATTTCAACAATGCACATGACATCAGTGCCATTAGTCAGCCTATAGCCTGACAATCTTAGGGCAATGTTCTCGATAATTTTAATGATGGCAATGAAATGGCAATATGGAAATGGAATGACACATTATGGAATAAATGCTTGGTAACGTTATCAAAAAGATGGCAATGATAGCAGTAGCAGAAATGGTGGCATTTGTGACAATGATAGCAATGATGGCAATTGTGATAATGAAGGCAATCGTGGCAATGATGGCATTGATGGTAATGGCTTAGTTTACACCGGTTGTTTGATACGCGTACTAAGTACAATATACGTACTAAATTAATTTAATTCGATGGTGTAAACGATGACGTATAGTCTGGTACGATACAAATCAAACAGACGTATCGTATCAAAATAGTACGCATTTTCAGCACACATGTAACGGTGTAAACATTTCCGTATTATGTAATAGGCGATTTAGGTTTTCTCAAGTTTTCTTCAGTTAATAGTTAATAATGTCTTCGTCTTGTGAGAATAAATCTGCGATAATTAATATAATGTGTAAAAAAAGACAAAATTGGGAAGAAGAGGAGACGCGTGTTTTTTTAGAATTATGCGGAAAAACAAATATTATCAATAATGGATGGAAAAAGACATAAACATGTTGAAATTTTCCGGCTACTTTTGTTTCAGAAATGGAACAACGAGGTTACAATAAAACTGCAGAGCAGATAAAGCTAAAATTAAAAAATTTAAAACTTGCATACTTTAAATGCTAAAGAGATAATAGTGTTAGTGGAGCTGCAACTAAACGTTGTCCATTCTATGATGAAATGGAAATATTATATGGCTGCAGACCAAATACAGCAGCAAGCTCATGTCATTCAGGAATCGATAATTGCATTCCATAATTGCATTCTTTCCATCATTGCCATTCAATGGGATGGCCTACTTTTCATCTTTTCCATCATTGTCATTATTGCCATCATTGTCATCCCATTTTCATCATTGCCATTATTATTACGCCATTGCCGCCACTGCCGACATTGCCACCATTTTTATTATTGCCATCATTGCCATCTTTTTGATAACATTTCCATCATTGCATTCATTCCATTATGCGATTCCATTTCCATATTGCCATTCCATTGCCATCATTAACATCGAGAACATTGTCATAATTGCCATCATTTCCACCATTGCCGTCATTGCCGTCAGGCTATACATATTGTCATTGTCATCATTTCCATTATTGCCATTCCATTAACATCATTGCATTCATTCCAATATTTCCATCCCATTGCCATCCCATTTCCATCATTTCCACAATTGCCATCGATTAATATCGAGAAGAATTTGATTACAATCCGTTACTTTACTGATTAACACTTTAATACCTTATATCGTATATTATTATATAATTCTTTATTAATTTTTTTTTCTAAAGTTTTGATTAATCTTTACGTGATATTTCGTAAAAACTGTTGAAAGGTTGTATTAAAATCAGATCAATAATCTTCACGTTTGTAAGTTAGAGAATAAAAATAATACTCAAGTATCCATATATTTCATTGATTTTTATTACATTATTATTATTATTATTATTTATTGTGCCATATTAATCGCGCGTATTGTCATTTGTAAATCATGCGTATGCATGTATATGCCATTGTAACATAATAAAAAAAGAGTGGGCGCTTTCTAGTCTCTCTACGTCCCTGCGCAGAAATCATCCGAAATCCTCTTTCTGAATTTTACGGCCTAAACGTAGCACGGAAAACGTGATGGGTCGAGAGGAGAATGAAGAGGAGGGTATCCATAGAGATAACATCGCCGCTTGCTCCATGTCTATCACCGCGATGCTTTCTCTCTCTAACTGAAGGCCTAAACAATTAAAGGACAATCACGTTAAAAGAGAAAGAGAGAAAGAGAGAAAGAGAGAAAGAGAGAAAGAGAGAAAGAGTGAGAGAGAGAGAGAGAGAGTTGCGTCAAGATTTAAAAAAATTAAAAAAGCTAATTTTTTCAAAAGCATAATTTGAAGACATTTAAATAATAAAGAATTATGTAAAAATAAAAAAATGGTATATTTATTCGTGGAAAGACATTTATTTCTTCTTCATCATATGATGCGATGTTAATTACAATTATTTTTTAAGTAAAATAAATGTTTCTTTATTAAAGAACCAAATTCTCTCTGTTACTATTAAACATCTTTTTTAAGTAAAAATATGATTGTGCAAAATATGGGCATAAACGTATTGATATGTATTAATATCAATGTTAATGTAAATAATTCAGACTATAATAAATAAAAAATTACGCGAAAGTAGACGTAATTAATCATTTGTGCACATTCTCGACCCCTGTTCTGGATGCAACACACGCGATACGCGTCAGATTTTATTTACAGCAAAATGGATGTTAGCACGGACAACAACCCACATCCATCTCTCGAGAAATGGATGTAGGTTGTTGTCCGTGCTAACATCCACACTGTTTTTAACGGCGGGTTGCAAAATGAATGTGACACGTAGTTCCCATTCTGGCCAGAATAGATGTGCGTCACTAGTGTACGGGAGTTTCGAAGCGTTAATAGCGTTATAGTATGTTATAGGAAAAAGGCCGCCGTGGCCGCTCTCAGGTTCCTCTCTGGTATTGATAAAATAAAAATATATAATGTTAAAAATATAAATAAATGAAATATAAATTTTAATATTTTTTTATGAAATCTGAATCTTTGATAATCCTGCTGATTATTGTTTACACAGGTGACACGTAAAACACGTAATTCACATAGTTAACATTGTGTACATACATGTAATATGCGTAGATTATTTTTATATTTAATGCGTAAACACTGACGTCTTTTTCATTCCTATTTTTTTTCTTTTTTTGCAGATCTGCATTATCTTACAATTCTACATTTCTCAAAGTGTTCCAGGAGAGATCGCTAGCGCACAGATGAATTTTTATGTTGCACGCTCAGTATTACGAAGCATATATACAGAAATACGAAAAATATTTGCGTTAATTGTTATGTAGGTAGTGCAAATCCGAAAGAATAAACTCCGGATTCTCAGGCATTTTTCAACATCTCGTGAGCAATAATTTTGGAAGATAATATATTTGCATTTTTTACCTCTAGACTATTCAATCGATAGAATTGCGTGACTTTATTTCTCCAATGAATCACAATCTAGAATCATCCGATGATCATCCATGATTATCTGATTAACACACGTTATGTTGTACAAGCAGATTAAGCAGAATCGAAGGTTGCATTCTGAAGGCGACATTCGCCGTTTCGTGTTTCGTTCTGTTTATTGTCGCGCTCGTCGATCGAACATAACCTGCAAATCGCTCGTATCGCCAAGTGAGCTCGCGCACCCGACCGACTCGTGATTCGTGCCGGGGAAAGGTCCCCGGTGACTTCTCGGTGACACTTGGTCACGTTGTTCAATCGTTGAATCTCGTCGTCAAGACACACCTTGGAAGGAGGGTTTCGTCGTGGAAGTATGCCTGAACGAAGGCCGGGGGTGAGCTGAATTAGCCGGAACGTAGGTTAAAGCGCTGCGTCGTATTAGGGGACTCTCTGTAAAGCGCTGATCGACGCGATGGACGTGGAGAAAATTGCGATGTTCGCCGGCGTGGGCTTCGCCATCGCCGTCGGCCTTTTTGTCCTGTGGGGCCCGTCACCCAAGCCTAGAAAAAAAGGTAACGCCAGGGCTACGTTCGTCAAACGTTCAGTGAATCTTTTTAGCCTTGCGTTTATTTTTATTTTTGTGATGAAACTATAAATAGCGTATTTGTGTGTATCGACTATGGTTGTTTTCCTTTTAGAGAACACAGTTGACACTTTTAACACAAAGCGGCACACTTCGCTTTCCATTTACAAACTCAATCGACACTTTTCGACTCTACTCAGGAGGAAAGTCAGACTGTGTTCGAGTGTGTTAACTTGAATCGATTTGTGTCTTCTAAAAGGAAAACTGCCTATATTATTGTTGCTATCTTTACTGCTAAATATAAATACATTTTTATTGTACATATTTGTAATATGCGTAAAGGATTAATATATAATTTCTTTGTTAAACATTTCTTTCTTAAAATGTATCCTTTTTTATCAAGTTTAATTATCTTGTCTTGGATTTATTATTAAATTATAAATTATGTTTTTTTTATTTTTATTTATGTTCAGTATAATTATTTATATTCAGTTTAATATTTTTCTGTTATTTTTAATTGTGATCAAGAAATATATGCTTAATAGAAACTACATGTTATGATTATTTTATTGTGTACCTTTAGGTCAAGTCATTGGGATCAACAATTTGGGATACACATGCTTCTTGAATTCTCTTTTGCAAGCGCTAGCTGCTTGCCCCTCGTTTATTTTCTGGCTTCAGAGACAGCAGGAGAAGAAGGACAGAAACTTTGCTGACACTCTGCTTTCTGTTCTCAAAAGTATGGTTCTTTGATCTCATATTATCTTCAATACCTTAATTCTAGATTTGTAATATCTAGTTCCTAAACATTGCTTCTAAATTCTTTTGTTACTTGACAATCACAATATTTTTACTTTAATAGTAACTTTTGTATTAAATATTTAACATGTTTTTTTAATTTTTTGTCCTTGTGTTTTTATATCTTTGTAACATTATACTGATTTATATCTGGCAGAAGTCAATGGTTTTGCGGATGACCTATACGGCAATGTAACACCAGTTGAAGTCATTTCTTCTATTGGCTCATTGTGGAATTTTGGGCCTGGTCATCAAGATGCTCATGAGCTGTTTCATGTGGTTCTTAGCGCATTAGACGCTGAAATGCAACCTGCAAATAGAGTATGCATTCTAACGCAATATTGTGTACTACAGAAATCATGACAAGAAGACTTTTGCCTTCAAGACTTTTATAACCAATTATTGATGTGAATTTATTTGTGATTTTAGAAAGGTTGTTTATCCGATGCACTGCCACCAAGCCCAATTAAATTAGATGTAAGAGGAATGAATGATACCCTGAATCTCAGAAGCGCCTCTTGCAATGATATCACGTCACAAGTAAAAAATAATTCTGATAATCCAAAAGGCTTTGACAAGAACTGCAACAATCAGATGATGACTTCGACCTCATCTATATCTAATACGTCTCCAAGTACGTGCAGGCCTGGTATGATCCTTGCTAGATCTTCGGAGCTGCTGTCGCGAAGCATTCAAAGCAATGGTGACTGCATGAGCCTCTTCGAGAGAACATGGAAATCTCTGTGCACTATGCCATTAATGAACATTCCCTCGGTATCAGTAGAGACACATCCATTCTCAGGCCTCATCACAAGCCAAGTTCAATGCAGCGACTGTTTCTGGAAGGTATTAGTCACAAACGCAAAAGAGAATCAATTTTTCTCATTTTAATAATTTCTATCTAATTTCTTTTGTGCGATTCTTTCTTCAAAGCTATCAATTTGAATAATCGTTTATCTCTTCTAAATGGTTTTAAATACACCTTAATAATTATGTGGGGCTGCATTGAACAGAAAAAGCAACTTTGCAACTGTTATAAGACTCTTTAATACAATTGATTCTTGCTCTTAGTTCCTGCCGAATCTGAATGTATAAACCAATCTGTATTAAAAAATCTTATCTTGTATCTTATTTCAATACAATAGTTGCAAAATTGTGTTTTCTGTTGAATGCACCAATTATTTTTTTTCTGCTCTCTCTCACTCAACATTTTATAATTTTAATAATCTTAAATTTTTAATTTTAATAATGCTAAATTTTAATCGTTTATTTCTTTTCTTGCAGTCTTCAGTACGTTACGATAAGCTTGAAACTTTGTCGTTACCATTACCGCCGCTTACTTCATCATTCGTACCGCAACATCACACTTTAGAATGGCTGCTGTCGCGTTTTGTAGACAGCGAAATTGTGCGCGACGTGCAATGCGACGGATGCTCGTCACGTTGCACCGCCATCAAAACTCTCACCCTCGGCAAGCTATCAAAGTGTTTATGCTTGCACATCCCGAGGACCACGTGGAGCTCTTCGGGCATGCCAATTAAAAGAGATGATCAGATCACGTTCCCCGAATTTCTGGTGCTAGATCCCTATACTTATACAGAGACAAAAAAAAGAAGCGCGCAGGTGATTTATAAAAAGATTTGCAGTAAATTTATGCAACTGTAAATATAATTCGCTAAATCTAAGTTCATAATTAATAGTAATTAATTTAATACTTCATTTATAGGGTGACGCAAAATTTCCCGGTAACAGTTTCATGACGCGGATACAGGGTAAACACAAATACCGGTTGTGCGCGGTAATCGAGCATCGCGGCCCGGTCGATTCCGGCCACTTCGTCTGCTTCAGACGCGGAAACAAAACGGATCAATGGTTGTACACGTCCGACGTTATTGTCGAGAGCGTGTCATTGACGCAGGTGCTGCTCGCCAGTCCGTACCTGCTTTTCTACGAGCGCATCAACAGCGTTTATCCTAGCTAGGAACAAATTTTTCAAAATAATAGGCAATCTATAGAAATTACGCAATGACTCATTGATAACCGCTCTTTTTAGCCATGCTTTCTCTCTTACGCTTTCAGCGTTTAAAGCAAAGCAATTTATATAAACAACGGAAATATATCATATGAAAGGATATAATTGCAATTATAAATAAACGTAGAAAACACAGCTAGAAAGAACGGAGGATTTGCGGAATACAAGAGACTGTCGGATTTTCCATAATGAGTTTAGTATCGTCAATATTGCGCGATATTACTTTGTTATAATACATGACTATGAAGTGTGTGGTCCTTAGGTGATCTTTTATAGCAGCAGCGTAAATGTATCTAATATATAATCTAAAATTCAGAAATATTTCATTCGCGACGGATGTGTTAATAATTGTCATTATTAGACGCTGACAAATCTGCCAGAACAATTAGTTTGATGAAACAAAAATTTCTTGCTTCTATAATCACATAGCGATAGTAGATTTCTACCAGGAAGGACTGTCAATTCTTAAGAATTGTTTGATCGGTTCGTTATTGTATCTTTATTTTAACGAAGACTAAAATCGTGCCAAATTCGTCGAATTAAATTTATTAAGAGGATGAGCGAGATCTTGTATTTTTTATTACGTTTATATATTTGGAGCTCTTTGAGCTCTCGCATGTAGTGTGCAATTGTTAAAAATATTACTATTATCGAAGACTGTGAATTTGTTATAATTTGTATATATCTAAACATTTTTTTCCTTTCTCTGGTTGGCATAAAGGAATATGCGAATTACCAGAATACTTTAAGAATATTAGGTATATAAATATGTAATTTAAAGTCTTATAAAAAAAAATACATTAAAGTGGAATAAAATTTACAATGCAGAATCCAGATATACTTTATCCAAAATCACGTAGTGATTTTTCTTTCGCCACAGTTTAATTTCAATTAAAATACTTAATAGATTTGTCATCTAGCTTTCATTGAAATAGATTTATTTGAAATTTTTACACTTTCGAGTTAAAGTATTTAACATATCGAGCATGAATGCATATTGTTTTTTTATCAAACATTTTTATATCGAATCATTATAGTTCTCTATAAATTAAATAAAAATAGAGATGAGCACACCATGCTTTAATTCCCCCCCCCCTCCCCCTTCCTACTTTCCTCTCAATCTCAACCTAACCTAACTTAATCTTCAAATCACAACATTGTGAATTGAAAACATTGGATAATTTGATCTTTATTTTAGTTCTTTTTTCAGTATTATAAGAATATAATTATAACAAGTATAAATAAAATTATATGTGATTTAAGTTTATTGAAATAAAAAAAAGTTATTATATTTTAAGTGACACAGTCATAAATCCATAAATTGATAGTACATTTGGTGGTTATGCTGATAAAATGTATGATGCTTTTTTGATTCCCGAAAGAAAAGAACGTTTAAAAATTCTAATGTGTATAAATAACATATAAAAGCAGAGGTACGTGTACCAAAAATCATATGTAAGAGAAGTTTATGAGAACTATCCAGTATCAATAGTTTTCACTTTTTAACAGGAGGATTCTTTAATTTGCCTTACCTTACAAACAGTCTTACCTTGCAAGTCTGTTACTCTTCGTCGAAATTGATATAAGCCAACATGACCGCTCCCATCAGCACCCAATCTGCTATGGATAATTTGAATGCTGCTGTAAGCTCCAACATTATCCCCAATCAGGAGTACTTGCTGCAGGGATCAGTACTAGACACTTCTGTGGAAGTCCTGCTGCACAGACTCCGTGGTTTGTGCGACAATGTAGACCATGGACCAGAGGGTTTCAATGATCACGAGATGTCTTTCAGTCTTCGCAAGTACGTTGTGTTTGATGGATGTTTGATAGACATGGATAGTCACATGAAAACAATATAAACAAAATAAAATATAATCAAAATCGATTTGCGCATTGAGTTGCAAGAATATGTTTGGCATTTTTCAGGAACGCTCCAAATGAACAGCCGTTGCTGCTGCGAGTACGACGTACCCTGGATTCAGGCTATGCCGACCTACCATGGCAGCTACGATATATCGGTCAACAAGAACTAGGCGACAAATCTCGACCCACGATCGTTCGCAGCAGCATCGACGTCGCTACCAGTAATACTGTGGTGGAATTCCTTACCGAGTTGGGCTGCAAGCTGGACTTTGAATACATTACACGTGGCTACATGTTTCGCAAGGGTCGAATGAAGATTACAGTGTCGAAAATTTTCAAGGTGAATCAAACCAAGGTGCCAGAGAACATACCAGATATGATTTCACAGAGTTACTTGGTGGAGCTCAGTGTGGTGGCTCCCAGTGGGCAGGACGCCGTAGCAGAAGACATGAGGATATTCGCGGAACAGTTGAGACCTTTAGTACAATTGGAAAAGGTGGATTACAAGAGATTTGTGGTTCCCTCTTCTCAGTCTCAGTAAGATTTTTTTATCGCAAGGAGTCACTTTTACATAAAATATCTCGTGTGAATTTTAATGCCTTGGAAAGTATTCGCTATGTATTTGAAAAAAGCAAAGAAATTTTTTAGAATATGTTTTAATTAGTAATTATATTTTAACCCTTAAAATGCAATAAGTGTGAAAAAAGTACTTTCTTGATATGGTAATCATGAGTAATTTGCATCCGATTACTTTTTCACTTATTTAAAGATTCAAAAAATCTCAAAATTTATATGAACATACTTTAAAATTTCTAGAATAAACGTATCTTATTTTGGAAAAAAAATGTATATTTTAATTACCTCTGAAATTTCAAGACTTTCATAGAATAGAAATCGGCATGAATTATCCATGATCACATGATTCCTTCAAGGTTAGCTTTGTATCTCATTAAAATACAAAGTGAAAAGTATTTTTTTCTTTCTATTCTTCCTTTCATAAGAGAATAATTATGAGATTATAGAACAAAACAAATTTTTTAATTTAAATCTTTTTTACCATTTTTTCAACATGGGGGCCAAGTTATGACAATATTTGCTTAACATAAAAGCCCTACATTCTTTGTATTTACAAATTTCCAAATATATAGATTACATGAAAAAACAACGTCGAATTCTTAGAATTAGACACCTAATTTAATACGAAAAGTTTATATAAAAAATTTATCCGTATGTGTGTAAGTCGCTATTCAATAGTAAAATTACGATTTTAACATTCCCTTCATGGAATAAGAAATTTGATTATTAATAGACAATAAGTAAATTTAATGACAGTGAAAATTTCGGGAAATAATTTTCCCCACAAATTTTTAAATATTTATCACGGTTATTGCGAGTATAAGAATATTAATTTTACTCGCAAGAAATCCCGGGATGCTCATAGAAAGGATCAAATATTGCATTTAATTTTAAATCGTGAAATTATGCGGTCAGTACCTTGCCGGTGCATAAACGCATGCGTTCGTCCGACTTCTAGTTGTAAGCACTGTCCTAGTCAACTTACGTTGCGCGGCAAGTGTGTTGTGTGTCAATCGAGTTAGGTGAACGATTGCTCATCTGGGTTGTGTTCTACTATACATTATACACTGCAGTCGAAAAATCTATACTTTATGTTTTACTATACAGATTTTTTTAGTAGACAATGAATTTTGAAACGCAATCCAGTGTCGCGAGTTTCTTTTCTTACGCATGCGCATTGAAAACGTGTAAGTAAAGTATGAAAATCTTCGCAAAAGTGGTACTCTGAGCACCCTGTGTTTCTAAAAATTTTCAGACGTATATCTATATAGAGGATATGTACATACAAAAGTATAGAAATATTTACAAACTATTTATAATTATAAAAATAACTAATAATTCAATAACTTCCAATCCAAGGGTAAAGTAAAAAAAAAAGTAAAAAAAGCCCAGGAGACCAAAAAATGTTTCTTTTGATGTAATTAAACTTATATAATTTTTCGAAATTTTTATTCGAAGTTTAGATTTATCGAACAAAAAATTATTTATAACCATTCAACGATCATATAAAAAAAATAAATAAATAAATTCACATAGATGTTTTTTCGCAGAATAATATAAGGAATCGAATTCGGGGATAAACTGCTTTGCCTAAATACACCGCTGGATCCGCATCCATCGCGCATGCGCGAAAAAAGCGACCCGTCTAGCAGCCACCACTTCCGCTGCTGTTCCTGACGTCCGCGTGTCCGGCAACAGCGCCCGGTGTGATGATGCTGAAAAGTCGTATTGACGGCCATTTTAAGTTCTACCGCTGTTTGATCGTCAGCGATTTTTAAGCGGGGCTTGCTTCTCGTACGACAAATCTCTCGCAGGTAAGTGTTATAGATCACGTCCGACTGACGAATCCTCACGTGTAGCGTCCGCGTGACGATGACGGCGATTCCTGGAGGTTCGAGTTCGCGTAAATAAACGTAGAAACGCGCCTGCGAACCTCGCCATGTCAATTAATGAGCAAAATGAACACAATGGAGGGAAAGTCAGAACCGAGAAGGGGCTCGATGAACAAGTTCGAAGAAGTAAGAGAAGTTGAATGGTTCGTTTTGGAAAAGAGGAAGTACGCGTAATTACGAGAAATCGTTGAGGATGAAAGGAAAGGAGCGCGATCATTCCTAACCTCAGAAATAATCGAAATCGATTGAGTTTTGAAACTGCGCAGCTCTCAATTAGAATGGCGACGGTTTTTTCTTTCCTTTTCTGCCTTTATACAAGATTTTTTACAAAATTTTTAAAGAGACGTCGTAGCCAAACATTTTTCATAAGTAACTAGTACAAAAATTGCTGCTTATATTCGCTTGCGAGTCTGCCACGTTCTACTCCGCATTCGGCACTATCTTGATCTCTTATAACTGCTCCTGAGAGTCCCTTTTACTGCCTTCTTTTAGGGGGAGAAACCAGACAGGCAAGTTTGCCGGTTTTATAATTAGGAGCATTTTGTTACTTCGGTTGCGTTCGTTTTGGCGCTTACAACGCTTCAAACATTATTTCACCCTTCTTTATCAAATATTAAACAAGGACAAATGACGCTTATGAGCGCCAGAGTGAATCCAGCCTTTTGCGTGGGACGTCGTAAACTCATGTGTTTAGTTGGAGGTTAAAATTATCTTGTTATAATGAGAGAGAAATAGATAAACATCCTTGGAGATAGATCAGTAATAACACTTGATTTAATCTATAAGCATATCAAGCTTCTGTCTTTTTATATCATTTTTATTGAAAATTTATGCTGAGAATATATAGCTTGGATCTCTGTTTCCTTCCATTTGTATTGTGTTACAATCGAACAGTGAATCTTTGAATTGCATCATTGTTTACAATGTACTTCTTTGCAGGTCAAAACATGTCTCGCTATCGTGAGTGGGATCTGTCCTGCAAGGTTTATGTTGGTAACTTGGGCAGCAGTGCTAGTAAACACGAGATTGAAAGTGCATTTAGTAAGTATGGTCCTTTGAGAAATGTGTGGGTAGCCAGAAACCCACCTGGCTTCGCATTTGTGGAGTTCGAAGACCCACGAGATGCTGAAGATGCAGTGAGAGGACTGGATGGAACGTAAGTTTAATCTTGTTGGTTGTATTAAGATCTTGTTATCTATGAGCCTTTCTTGATTTGAATTATTTATACAAAGCGTGGTCTCATTTCAATTGTTTTATTATTTAACTTTTAACTAAATACTATTCAATCTTGAATCTGTTCAAAGAGAGAAAGGGAGAGAGAGAGAGAGAGTTTGATGACGTCAAGATGACTATTTCAAAACTAAGAGTATCAAATGTATTTTCCAAATTTCAGTCGGTGCTGTGGTACTAGAGTAAGAGTTGAGATGTCATCTGGAAGAAGCCGCCGTGGAGGTGGCGGCCGTAGGCCTGGTCCTCGATATTCCAGGTAAGAGGTTTTGTAGCATTTTGTAGTAAAACCGCGAACTTTACAGCGAAAACAAGCGTTAAAGCTGTGAGACGGCTTAGCGTTTCCCGCCAACGTAGGTATTGGTGCAAAAGAACTTCTCTCTTGCCCTCAGAGCAAAGAGTTCGTTCTTCTCGAAATAAGCAATGCACGAGTCTTTTTCATCTCAGCGATTACCTTTTCGTGCACATCACCATCGCGAGATTCAATATTTTCCCTTATATCTGTTAGGAATATCGATATATCTACATATTTAGTTATATATATACATATCTGCATATTTATATATTTTTTTACATATATCGTGTTTTTTTTCTTTAATCGGTGTCGTGTGTCTGGCTAATCCTCCTCCTCCTCCTCGTTCACGATTGTGAGTTCGCAGTTTTTCAGATTGCCGATTGTCCAAATTTAAGTTAAGTCGCACAATGCCTCTCATAGAGCTTACACTATTTTAGATGTTAAGTTTGCATGGAATATGGTGGAAGGTTAATTCCGAGGATTAGCCAGAGCGCGGCTAAATCCACACTGCATGCTTGCGCGAACAGAGAAATATCACACCACCAGATCCAAGTATCTATGCACTAAGACAAAAGATCGTGAGGAATATGTCAGAATTGTAACTATTATATTTCTTCATTAAAAAATAAAATGTATCAAACGCAGTTAGTACTAATTACTTTTAATTGTATTTAGTATCATATATTAAATATCTTAATGCAATTTTTAAAGAATTTAAATGTTTATTGTTTAACGAATTAAATTTTAATTAAAATAATTTAAAATGAATTCAATTTATTCCATTTATGTAATATATCAAGGAATTCAAATTTCAAAGTATTCTTGAGATTATATTATGGATCTAGTTTAAATGTATAAAAGAAAAAATGATAATGTATAATTTTTTTTAGTAATTTAATTGAATAATTTGAATCTACTTTTGTAACTATTTTAATTTTTTAATGGTGAAATAAAAATAGAATAAAATAAATTATTCTATTAAATATATAAAGCATACATTTCTTATCTGCTAAATTACTTTTTTAAAAAAATTCCTCGTAGTCTTTATCTTAGCACTCGACTATCTTAGATATTATTGCTCATGTCTATCTTTTTCTCTCGCTATTTTTTTTTCTATTGCGACACTCGTTTGTACGCTTTAGAAAACCATCGGATTACGATATATCTGTTTTTTTTTTTTTTTTTTTTTTTTTTACAAATTTGTAGGTCCAGGTCGCGCAGCCCCCGTAGGAAATCCCTTGGTCGTTACCCGAGGTAAGATTCTCCCACTCCTCTTAATTCCCGGTTTCCTTTTTTACTGTTAAATCCGTTTCGCTTTTTTTTTTCTCTATTCTATCTTGCCGTCGACCGAAATTTTCAGGTGCTAAGATAAACGAAAATCTCTCGAAGCGTGACAATCATCAGCTAAACATTTGACAAACATATATTAGTTATTCTTAATCTTTTGTAGATCCTGGTCGAAAAGTCCACGGAGATCATCGATTAATCGCTACTCCAGGTAATTGATTGACTTTTAACACCGCTGTTCAACTATTTTTCCTATTTCTCGCTTCGCAAAAGTTTTCAGAATCTACCGTCCTGGGAAATCGAGAAGGCAATTAGTAGGTATACATGTATACACTTGCTTGCTATGCGTGTAGTACGCGCATATGTACATAAATTGCATGTATTATGTATCACAATACAGTATTTATAGTATTTACCAGAGGCATTTTTACGGATGGAGAACGATGATGGAAATTAATTAGCAAAAGAAAATTTCGCATTTAACTTAATAAAATTTTCATATAGAAATAAATTTTGTTATTTGTTTCGTCACCGTTCTCTCCGTAAGCGGTCGAAACTTGTATTTGGAAAATTAAAGGACATCTATAGCAATCAATCACGATTTCGGCGAATCGTGGGTGCTCAAGCGGCGGTAAAAAGAAAAAGAAAAACTAGTACTCGATCGGCAATCCAATTGAAAGTGGGAGAATAGGCTTGAACGAACTGTGCGATGGTAGACGAAAATGAGGAGGAATTGGAAACAATTTGATAACGAAGTAAAGGCAGGGCCGCGTATTTTACATGCGTGTAGCGTTGGAAGCAATGAAACTGCACTTCTAAATTTTGCATATGAACTTCTATATCGTGCCATTATCAGTTTTACTCTTTACTTTAAAATGGAGGATTTTCTCGATATAAAAGTAAAATTAAATACTAGTAGTATTGTTAGAAAATATTATGTATATTAGTATTATTAGAAAGTGATATCAAATTAAAAAGTAATATTAAAAATTAAATACTTAGGTCTGCTTTTGATAACTTTTGATGGATTGTTGAAACTGCAAAGACAGATTTATTTCTTGTGATAATAACAAACGAATAATGATTTCTTGTAGCGGAAAGAAGTATACGTGACAGATTAATAAGTCGAATTAATTAGAATAAATTCTCGAGTCTTGTCAACATGGGATCAAAGATTTTGCATTAATATTAACAAATGATTCTTGTTCTTTTAAATGGCGTGTATTTTAAATATATTTTTACTGCTCCTTGAAACTTTTGTTGTCGAAGAAAGTTAAGTCGAACGAACACTGCTTTCATCACTTCTCATCGCACACGCACCGTGGCATGGATGAAGCACGCAATAATTCTATCGTACGGAAATGTGATCGATGTGACCTTATAACAGCATTTATTTCGAGGAAATCGATATATACATGCTTGATGCGTCGCGACGAGAACGTGGTGCGTACGGAAGCGATATATACATCCATCACATATATAGATATCCGAATCGATCAGCACGGAGCACAGAGAGGTCCTCCCTTCTTTTTTTTTCTTTTTTTTTTCCTCTCGTACGTACTCGAGTGGGCAGTCTAGGATAAACGAGAATGAAAGAATATCGATCGGTGAAAACGGCGAGAAGCGAGCGCGCGTGCAATTGTACATCTCGTTCTCGATTCGCGAATTCTTTCTTTTTTTTTTCCTCCTCTCGAAGTGACGAAAGTTCGCGAAAAGAAACAAAAAGAAGTTGAGACGTAATAAATACGCGATAGTGGCCAGGAGTATGATAACGTTGATTATATTGCTAAAACTGACGTTTGCAGATTCTACCAGCGTCAGCTCCTAGCTCTGCTCGTCTCCCCGCCACTACTACTACTTCTACTACTACTACTACTACTGCTACTACTACTACTTCTACAGCCGCCGTGAAAAAAAAGCGTATGCGTACGCGAACCAAAAAAAATATGCGAATCGACAGTCTCGCAATCGTCAATCGAACAAAACTGAACAAAAAAAAATATGCCTGCCTGCCCACTAACTTCCCAACCAAGTCACCATCAGTCACCACCAAGTCACCGAATATATAGGAAGCCGTCCGTACGTCTGTCACGTCACGTCACGTCACGTCACGTCACGTCGCCCGTCGATGTTGTGCGTTGTGGTGTTGCGACGTGCATACAGCACACAACGGCGCAACAACCGAAAACAACAGTTTCCGTGCGCCGTCGCTGCTGCCGGAGTACCGCCAGTGCCCGAGACTGCCACCTTCGGAAAGAAAGAAAAAAAGAGCCAAAACGTTGCTTTTTTTCATTGCTGTCCCTCTCCCCCGTCGTTGCACTGCAAAAAATCGTCTTGAATCGAAATATAAAAAAAAATCGTCTATCGCTCCACTGCGGGATTCTCCCCTTCGATCACCACTACTATTATTACTACTACTCTTCCAACCACAACAACCACCACCACCACCACCACCAACCGACCAATCGACCGATCACCGGGTGTTGTGATCTACTTTCTTCGGCTCTTCGTTTCAGCTTTAGCCCGGGGGACGGCGGCACACATCGACTTTATCACGAAAAATAAAATTTGCCACCGTCACCGTCAGAAAAATGTCACCCACAACCGGCCGCCGCCACCACCAGTTCGTGAACAAAGCAATCGCGATGCAAACTATATATATAAAAAAAAAAAGAATTAAATCGTCTGTACAGTAATTCTGTTCATCGGCGCGTCTCTCCATTTGACTACGATCGACTGTCTTCCGTTTCGAAACCGACGTTTCTATTCTGCCACTGCTACTAGTATTACCACTACTGCTACTTCTACTGCCACTGCCACTACTCGTCGACCATCACTTAGGGACGTGTTTAGCCACAACAAGAACTGAACGCGCGAGAGTTGCCGCCGAGAGATCTTCTCGACCTTCGACTCCTCGAGCGAAATCACGCAAAATAAGTGAAATGAATCACCACCTACTACACACCATCCCACCACCACCCAACTACCACCACCACCACCACCACTACTACATGTTCAAAATTGGTATCACCGATTTTCAAAGATTTTTTATCTCTAGTTTCATTTTGTTATATGTATCTTTTTTACTTTATTATAATTCTTGTTTTGAATTTGTGATTGTTTCGGCAAGGAATTCTATCTGATTCCGTAAAGAATTAATGCGTCATGTAAACAAGGATTTTTTTTTGCAGGAATTGATTAAGAAATTTAAATTGTTTTTAATTTAATTTTTTTTATAAACGAATAAAATGAATGTCAATTGAATCAGAGAACTCCCGGCCGACACGCATAATATCAATGAAATCGATATACATATATCGAGGAATAACACATTTATTGATCAAATTTGATGATTTTACTACTAAAGTTAATCCTGTACTTTCTTTGATTAATTCCACATTCGATTGATGAGACGTCATTTTGTATTAATTCATCATTAATCGTGTCTAACTACATAGTTTTGATACATCACCCTTTAGGTAAAAAAGAAACTAGATAATCCTAATTCTTTTACAGTTGCCTTGCGATGATTTTTCGTACCTGTGTTCTATCACGTCGCTCCGCTCCATCTCAGACAAAATTTGATATTGTAATTTTATACATTACACAAATAATATTAATTAGCAAATGGCTAAGATAATAACATTAAATTAGCAGTTGTCATTTTTTCTGACTATATAATTAAAAAATAAATAAGACATTAGTAAATGATTTTTTTTTTTTAAGGAGAGTAATAATTATAATTGCAATGAAATCATTCGAAAGTAACAATTAAGGAATAAATATTATTACTTTAGCAATTTATTTGCACTTTAAATAATTGCTTGATTATTATAATATTATTGCCAAAGTAATATTAACTAATTGATAATTTAAAGTAAATGATATCAATATGTTGAAACATTACTGTTTTCAGAAATACTAAAAAATAATATATTATTTATTTCCAATAAGTCATTTGCAAGGTTCGTAACGGAGCGGAGAGACGTGTTCTAATAATTTCGTTTGCTGTCTTAAAATGAAAATGATGTCTAACTACCTTTAATTTTTTAGGTCCAGATCTCGCAGTCCTCGCAGGAGATCACTGACCCGGAGCCGTAGCCGAGACCGTCGCTCGCGTTCGGACTCCCGTGACAGACGGTATTAATATATTAACCCTTACAAAGAGACATAAGCTGTCTCATCTTTGAGTGTCATTTTGGTCCTAAGTTCACTTATTCTTAAAAAGAGAAATAGTAAAAGAAAAGAAAAAAAATAGTAAAAAATAATAAAAAATTTTTTTTATAGGGTGAATACTTCGAAGCTCCATTTTTAAAAATAGTGTGTTGCATTAGATATATACTTCAATACACAAGAATTTTTCTTAAAATAGTTTAAAAAGCAAATGTAACTTTAAATATCAATTCTCAAACGTTACCTAGATTTAAAGAATTTCTCTGTGACTCAAAGTTACTCTACGACTTCTAGAATTGCGATTCAAAATTTTTATTAATAAATGAAAAAAAAATGGAACTAAAGAAAAACGGAACCGAAGAACTGGATAATCGAAATTATTTTGAATTTATCTATAACCGTAATGACCTGCATGTTTTATATGTGGAATTTTGTAAGATAGTAATGTGCGATAAAAACAATAAAAAAAAGAGTACAACAATCTAGAGCGACTAAGATTTGATGAAAAATTGGTGTAATTAGGTAGATAAAATCCCATACCATTATACATACAATATAGCGAGAATTCCGTTCACGCGCCGTAAAAATTCATCGTGAAAGAGGCAACATTGCCTCTCTTGCGATAAGAGCGATAAAAAACTTTTTTCCGCACGATACACTCTTTTGTCTAAGCTTTGTATTCTTTATCTAATTGCAGTTAGATGCTAAAAGTTCAAGAAAGAGAAAGTGATAGATAGAAAGAGAGAGAAAGAGAAAACCGAACGACTTTATGTGCCGGATGGAAGACAAAGAAAAAGATAAAACGACAGACAATTTTGTATAAGAATCAATTATTAATCACACATACATACCACACGTTCACGCTTTAAATTATAAACGACCATGATAAAAATACAACAGAAAGCAGAATAAAAGACATTTCGACGAATTTAATGCAGATTTAGTTCGCAATTTGTAAGTTCGTAAGTTATCTTTCTAAGGGCGCATTCAAATTAGATGCGGAAAAGCAAAAATCGAATCACTTATACAATATACCGATAATAAAACAGCTACCAGTATAACTTTTGATCGATTTTTATAATTTCTAATTTTCCGCTGTGTGTGTGTGTCCTAAGGATGAATGCGCTCTAAGTTTCATATATTATATATGTACACATACTTAAAAATTGTAGTGCACGACATAGCATATTACACAATTCGAATAATACTATATTATATTAAGGACTCCGCTATAACATAAAACTACAAAGCAAGTTATTATTCTATATCCATTATTATCATTACATTTAGAGAGATTTCATGATTAATTATAATAATAAAAATAATAATAATAATAATAATAATAATAAAGGCCCGAAAGTTTGCGCAAAACCCGGCGTCGCTGGATACTGCTGCGTGCTAGTTCTATGTGTGACGAACGACTGAACGTACATATGCGCACATGTCGACAATTGCACGTAGTGATGCACAACCCGGAATTTCACACGCAAACTTCTGGGATCTAATTATTATTATTATCATTAATTATCGTTGAGGTGAGTTTATTAATTATCTGCTATTTGATAAAAGAATGAGAAAAGATTTTTTTCTTTCAATACATTGTTTTATATACTTGTATTAGAATGACTTGTATTAGAAATATACAATAAATTTGTGAATAATCAGTGTACAAAATTTGAATAAATTGTCTTTTCTTTGTACGTACGTTACGATTATGATGAGAAATTTGCACGATTGTCTTTACATTGAAAAATAATATTTTGTGTTATTTTTCCCCAAAAAACTTTTTTTTATTTTAAGAAAACTTTGAAAAATTTTAAGAAAACTTTTAAAAATTATATTTTTATATTTTTTATATTTGATGTCTGTAAGCATTCTGATAAGAGATAAGAAATTAACTTTAATATTAATCAAGTTATATTTAAATGCAGAAGAAATGTTATTTTGTAATAGAAAGATTTCTAGTATGAATATTTGATATCTGAGATTAGATATAAGCTGTATTACCTAAAGCAAGGGTGCACAATCTCACTCCTTGCTGACAAAAATGATAATCTCTAATAGGCAAAGCCAGGTTCTCGTCCAGTAGTTTTAAGATCTCCAGATATGCTTTCAGCGCTTGTTCATTTCGACCTTCCTCGAGATTCGTCGATGCGACCCTAAAAAGCGCGTCCGTGTCCTGTAGAACCTTCAAACCCTTCAAGATGTTAGTGCTCTTGCCGCACTTCGCACATCCGATCATGAACTCCTTCGTATCGCTTCTGACCAGCAACACGTTACCGCAGGACGGTCCAGTCTCACATTTAAATCTGGAAAGACGATGTGAGTTTAATGATACGCTTTGAATAAAATATAATTGGATAATTTTTAATATAATTTTATATTTAAGAAAGATATCTTATTTCTCTCCCTTTTCTTAAAAGGAATTTTTTATATTTGGATATATTAACGGTTATTTATTCATTTATACAAGCGATAATTAACAATATTACTAATTAGTCACATTTAATAGTAATGCGAAAAAAAAAACAATGATTGGAAATCAACATTTTTATTATAACTCGATGATTACCACTTATTACGCGCAATCGAAAAAGGTAACCAAGTAATTGCTATTACGTATGCTGGAATAATATTAATATCAAAGAAAGTTGACATATACCTAAGTATTGTTGGATCCAATTCGTCGAGAAGTGGCCAATGCCCCGAGCACGCCTCGCAATTGCAATCGAACCAATATTGCACCCTTAATTTTCTTTTTCGTTCAATCTCGGGCGTGGTTGTGAAGATGGGACCGTAGTTTTCAGAGATCTCTTCACCTACGCTGATCGTACGAATAGCGCGAACTATCATGGTGGTGCCAATGAAATACCTGGGCGATTTAAATGTTTAATTTAATTTATCCGCTTGACATTATAAAACGTTTTGAAACAATCTAATTGATCAATTAATAAAATTTTTTGTTCCAATACTTCAATCAAATACTTTATTTGCATTTGTAATGTCAAGTGGCCCAAGCTTTAATTAATATGCTATTTTTAAATAAATAATTTTTTTTACATTATTTCCTTGATTAAAAAAATATTTTTAAAGTTTATTTTATTATTTGATACTAATGTTCATTTAAATCAAAGGGAATTATTTGATCAGAAAAAAACTCAGCGCGATAATATACATAGTTTAACAAAGGAATGGAGCATTTATTATTTACCGAACTACGCCAGGATTGCATGAATGATTCAACATCGCTACTGTAGGATAAACACCACCGCCTATGAACATACTCTTTGCTTTAGCGAGTGTTTTTGCTCCTTTCGGCCTTACCAGTTCTGAAATCTAGAAAAACAAGCGACATTAATTGTGAGAACAAATACAATAACATATACGTTTCTAAAGCAATAATCAGATACGAGCGAGCAAATTATAATATTGCATGCGTCGTCCTTACTTCGTGTGAATTGAATTGCAATAACTGCAAATTGTGTAACAACAGCTCCGCGATAAACAACTCTTCGTCTGACAATTTACTATCCACTGAGTCGACGGTTTTTACATTTTCTGGGAAGTACTCGCCTGCTCTTAGCAATCTTAACAGCCAGGCCGCCATATAGGCCCGGTGAAAAATATCTTCGGGCATTCTTTTGTCTTCATGAGTAACTGTTGAAATACGTAAAATGTAAATTTATAAAAGATAAAATTCTGGATTGTTTATTAGTTCTAAAATAAATTTTTATAAAATAAACTTTTGAGCAATTGATCTAGATAATGGGAGAATCATCTTACAAGAGATCTAAAATAATTCTTTATAATTTAATAATTAAAGGAAGTGAAAATTTAGCAACATTCTTGTGCGAAGAACTGTAAAAGTAAATGTGCACGAATAAACAATTGTGTAAAAAATTTATTTTAGATTTACAAGCTAATAATCCAGAATTTTATTTATTTATTTTTTTATTATTATGCAGATACACAGTTAACTAGGAAATATTTTTATTATTTTATTGAACTCGGTTAGTTACCTAAATTATAAAAGGTATTTGCATAATCGTCTCCTCGATATGGATTCTCGGTGGAGATCTTCGACGCACTTCCGGGATTCGTGAGTCGTTCCTTCAGCTTCATAGTTTCCTCGAAAGGTTTTTGCGTAATCGCCCTTAGGGCCAGAAAGCACGTGACCGAAGCTTTTGAGTGCCACAAGGCCGGCAGTAACTTGCACTCCCGCGAGTGCACTTCGGCATCCGCATCTCTGCAGCGGCGGCTGCAGTACATGACGCAGTTGCAAGTGCGACAAGCTGCTGGCGTCGGCACGAATATCCTCACGAAGCACAGATTGCAATGCGTGAGCCTTGAACATCGAATGTCGCGCGCATTTTAATCGCAACATAATTTCGCGATTGCGATTTCCGATAAAAAGGAAAAAAAAAAAGAATTAGAAATAGCGCAATAAAAAAATAAATAAAGGATTACGAATTTTATATTTGAAATACATTCACAACTACACTGAAGACAAAATTACTAAATTTTAATAAATATTTATTCGAATTTTATTAAATGTAAGCATATATTTATCATAAGAACCACTAATTTAATTAATGAATTTAATAATTTATTTTTTCTTATGGAGTAAATATTTATTAAAATTCTTTCTTTTACAAATCCTCGATACTGCAGGATTCAAATCTTGAATTATACCCCAAAAAGCCAAATCACTAGTGACAGTGCAATTAAAAATAACAGCATTAATAAATAACGTGACAAGAAGATCTCTAAAGATATAATCGAGCTCGATATTCCGATCTACCTGTTCTCCTCCAGCAGAAACGCGCAATGCGCTCGTTCGACGATCACGATCTCGCCTGGCACTATTTCCCTGGTCGCCACGGCGTGTCTACCTACATCACCCCCATCGTCCCTGATCTCCACCGCTTTGCTGCAAGCGGGATACAGGGGATTCCTCTTCTTCTCCGGGATAAATCTGTCTTCCAAACGCGCGTTGGATTTTTGTTTGCCGTGAACACGCGAAGGATTCGTGGTAGCGGCCTCGTTAAGCTGTTTACCCTTGTCCATCACCGCGAGCATCACCCTGATGTCCGCCTCGAACTTTTGCTTGCGCTCCAAGGGTATCCTGGCATCATCCAGGGCCCGGAGAGCCCGCCTGAACGCCTCGACCGCCTCATCGTATCTCTTCAGGCCCAGTAAACACCTGGCCCGTCGCTCTTCGAGCTTATAAAGAAGATTCTTCGGGTAACCGAGTTGCGAAGCTTCTTCGATGTCTTCCAACGCGTAGTCGTGACGCTCCAAGTGGTACAACGTGGCCGAACGATTCGCCAAAATGACGCTTAGCTCTAAACATTCGGGCATCTCACGTTCTCGATGATCGCGAACGATAATTGTTAAATCGCGAATAACGCGAGGGATAAATATAGAGAATTTCAGATGAATTATCGAATTATATACGGAGCAATGAATTATACACGAGCAATTTATTTGATTAGCGTATTATTATCCGGAATATTATTTTACTTTCTTATTCTATTAATATCTGTAATTAATTACAGATATTAACTGCATATAAAATTACGTATATATGTAATTGTAATTTATACGCTATAAATAAGCATTATGACAATTGTTATACTACCTGTTGACGGCGCTAGAACGGCTGCGCTCGAATACGTTTCCAAGGCCTTCGCGAATTCGCCGCGACCAAAAAATTTGTTCCCGACGTCCTTGAATTGAATAGCACCATCGCGATCCTTGACCATAGGTTTCTCTACCTCCAGGGGTAATTGATGAGCTTCGGGATAGCTCAAAACGAAAGCCACTCTTTTAGCGTTCGATTCGAGAGCAGCAAACTTCTTGAAATCCTGCTGGCGAATCGCCTTTCTCACCGCTAACAAATTCGAGCGAAAAAATCCACCAATTTCTGGTTCGGGCACATTTCCCGACATGATTCTTTTTTTTATATATCTTTCTTTATTAATGCGGGATAACAACTAAGAATTATACGCGCGAATTTACGTTGGACATAATTTTATAGTAGAGCACTTGGATGATTTTAACAATAATATATTAACATATTTATTTTTATCAAGAGAGAGAGAGAGAGAGAGAGAGAGAGAATTAAGAGATATTAATTTCAAATTTATATATAATATCTATTTATTTATATTAAGCATACAGAATTATATTTAATAAGAATTGATTAGAAATTATTAATGAATTATGTCTTCTAATATTAATTAGCAAAATCATTTTGGTAATTATTAGAATTTATAACTATTAATACTTATTTTTATATTTCACTCTGTCGAAACTTCTCTATTACTTTCTCGCGAAATTTTTGGCAAAATTACGTACAAAGATAATGTGAAATTAAATTATAATCACTAATTGGAGAACACACTCCAACGGTGCAAGTCCCCCTATCGACGACTCGAAGTTACTGGCTTCCGATGGTGTGTCTAGCTTCAGCGAGAACTGTACGCGCAGCTATTTCGGCGTGCGCTATTTCGAGATACTTTCGATCCTAGTGTGAGTGGGTGTCGCGACAAGATGGGATCGTGTAACACCTTTCTTGTAGGCGACAATGTAACTTTATCGATGTTCGGATTAGAGCATCTAGTTCACATCTGCCGTTATGCTTCCCTTTCTTTAAATGTTCAAAGCTATACGTATTCTCTCTCGAAGCTTAGAAGCAAAGGTAACGAGTTACAGTGAGTAAGGCCGTTACTCGTTACTTTTTTATAACACTTTTTTATAATTTGTTAATAATGTTACAATTTTCCATAATAGTAATGGTAAGGCCAGGATTGGAATAATCACTTTTGACGCTTAATTCATTATCATTATGCATTACTCAATGAAAAATACTAACTTGTAACTTTACTCGTTACGTAACGAGTCAACTAACGAGTTATTTCTTTTAATGAATATTGAATAATGGCAACAAGTGGTTTGTTAAAAGTGATTGTAGCGTTATCATTATCATCACACAAAAAAAATGAATTCTTAATTCACGTATGTTTTTATTTTTGAATGCTATTTGTTTTCATTTAAGTACAAAATGCTCTTTTCAATTACAACTGTTCACTTGCATCAATAATAAATAGATCTGTGCAAAGTATATTTTACTCTTAAGATCGTATTCTTGTTTCTAATATTATATTGTTTCTAATATTATAGTGTTCTCACGACAAGCTCAATTACATTATTTGAAAGTTATTTATTCTTGGATTAAGAATTACATATTTGAAAGTGCGATATCGACTTATACTCGAAGTTTGCGTTCATGGGCAACAATGTGCATGACAACCTAGTTGATCCCAGTATCAAGCAAGATGATTCACCCTCTGTTCGAAAATAAGTTTGGTTATTACAAGTAAAAATAATTCAGTTGGCAGAGATAAAAATTACTGGTGTTGCGTTTCGTTTCTTCTATCAGTAAAACCAGTGAGCAATCTCAAATAGTCCGAAACGTCATAAAGATTTTCAGGTTTGAAATTACGGACATTTTCAACGTTACCGCAACATTACAGAAATCTTTTGTAACTCCCATACAATATTACAATGTTTCAATGTAAGGATTATGCAATGTTTCTTTCATCTTTCATCTTTCATCTGGGTTATTATGATTCTAACTTTCACTTTTTCATAACAAATGTTATATTAATGATTAATATTATTAAAATATGGATTTTTATTTTAAACACTTTCCCTTCTTTTTTTCCTTTCTTCTCTTCATTTTCATCCTTTCTCCGTATTTAAAAAAAAACTCCTTTCTTCTTTCTCTTTCCCTTTTTCATTACTTTATTCCTTTCTTTTTTTATATTTAACGTTTTATATCTCCGTTTATTACATGCGATTTTTTCTGAAAGACAGAAAAGAATTTAATATTTTATTAAATAAATTTTTATTTCTATATCAAAATTTCAAAATATTACATAATCCAGCGATTATTAAAAATGTACATTATTCTTTTACATATTTCTGTGTGTATTTGATCTCCTATTTTCTTTTTCTTTTATTCTTCATTTTAAACTCTTTTCTTCATTTTCTTTGTTTTTCCTTCTTTTAAAATTTTTTCTTTTATAACATTTTTTTATAACAAATAAATTTTTAACTTTGGTAAAAAGTTAATAATTAAAGTCCATGTGTTTCCAAAATAACTAGTTAAAGTCAAAAATTAAATCATTTAAAATTAACTAAGTTAAGTGAAAAGTTATTAACTTTTAATTTTTTAATTACCCAACTCTGCAAATGAATTACGAGATTTTGTAACGGAGTGCAATGCAAGAAAATCTCCCTAAAAGTTGTTGCGGTGGTCTCGTGCAGATCGAGAGATTCCGCTTGCCTAATGCGCGCGTGCATGCCGTTTCTGTTAAAGCCCCACTCGGGTCGTTGACCGCACATGGTCCCGTCAGACAGGCGCGACGGATCTATCGCAGCGGATCTGCTATCGACAAACAACATGAATGTAATGTGCAATGAATCCGCCGCAGCAGACCCGCCCGCATTGAAGAAAAAATAATCCTAATACAATTATTATTGTATATTTAATGTTAAACGCGAAGGGAATTCTATTCTTTAAATAAAGTAAAATTTGTTTTCAATTAAGAATATCTTTTCGCTTTTTTTTTTAAGAATAATTTATTCTTAATCAAAGATTATTTAGTCTTGGCGCTATTCTAAGCATAAAATATTCTTAAAGCATTTATGCATCGCTTTAAGAATTTATTTTTTTTGTGTGATAACAAAAAATTGTAACGTCATTACCAAATCGTTATTATAAAAAAAAAATAAAAGTAACGAAGAAGTAACGACTTCCAGTCCCTGCTTAGAACTGTTATTCTTATTTCGAAAATAGGGAAGAATCTGTTGAAATAAAAATGCAGGTGTTGGTAAAGAGTATATTTGTTAGTGCTGTCATCCGACGTAGGTACGCTGTAAATAATTAAATTCTAGACTACGTTAAGTACACTTTATGCTAGATAATACGTTCGGTCTATCGCTATACATAAACTAGCTTAAGTTAATATATACAAAACTCGGATTAGCGAAGTACCAAATAGCGGATGTAGGATTCATTCGAGACACGAGGGTGTCGATTTATCGAATGATAAATGATCTCCGATTTATGTATCGGTGTCGCGTTGATATTACACTGACGATAATGATTGAAGAAATCTTTCTCTGCAGTTAAGAGAACACTTTTTAGTTCCAATTTTTTAAGAGAAAGCAAAATTTCTAAGAAAAGACATTAATCTGATAATATCTACATTATTTGTGTGATATTATCACACGCATCTCTTACTCCGCAGTAATAATTTAGTGATAATGTTGTCGAAATATTAATATTATAATTTTGCTAAATTTTTTGTACGTTATATGTATTATACAACAATGTCGACATATTTCTGTTTTTTTTTTCCGGTCGAACGCCATCAGTTAAAAAGCACTAGAAATAAGAAACTAGATAACATTTGATACCGAATGATATAATTAACAGATTTCTAGATAAAATAAAAATATTCCCGGAAGAATGTCGAATAAAAGGGGAAATTTACAATATAATTTTGATGAGTGAACCAATTTTCTTTCCTCGTCGAGTGCCTAGCATTTCGATCCCCTTTAATCTGCAGGGCGTTCAATTTCATTCAGAACTACCACTTACAAATTTCTCGCGAACATAATCTTGTTAAATGCAACGGATGAAGATCGCGAAACCGTCTCGCGATCACCATCGTCATCCACACAAAATTCTATTTTTTTATTTACACCCAGAAAACCTCCCAGTCTTCACGAGACATTATTACATATTAGAGTCCATCTCGCGCGGCAAGTTGCCTTCAGAAGTCGTACGAGCCCTCGTCGTCCTCCTTGTTGGCCTTCAGGCCCATCCTGTACACCAAACCGGCTATGCCACCGCCGACGAGCGGGCCTATCCAGTAAACCCATAGATTCACGTACTTGTCGTCCACCACGGCCGGGCCTAGACTCCTGGCGGGGTTCATGCTGCTGCCGGTGATGGGCACCGCCGCCATATGGGCCACCGAGATCGTCAGGCCAATCGCGAGCGGGGCCCAACCCTTCGCGTCGGTCCTCTTGGGATCCGTGACGGCGTGCACGACCAGCACCAGCAGGAACGTGATGATTATTTCCATTCCTAAACCCTGACCCGCGGTCACGTCGGGATGCAACGCGGTGACGCCTAGGCCGTGGGAGGCTTGTGTCTTGGGTATGATCAGCTGGACGAAAGAACGCTTTGATTAGACCAATCGAAGAGAGATATATTTTTATGAAGATCGAAACTGTAATAGATAAGATTGTCCGAAGGATGATTTCAAATCGTTTACGGTAAACGATCTTTCCCAGCAATTCCCCCTCTGTGTACACACTGGGTATTTTTCACCCGCGCGTTTCTGTTGCTTATATCTCGTGTTGCAATTCGTCGATTTTAATTAATTTTTTTTTAAATCAATCGTTTAAAGACGGAAAAAAAAGAATTTTCCGGTGCAAAGGTTGGAAAAGTCGTAGCACAAAAGATATTTTGCAATAATCACTCAAAGGCGTGTGAAAATCGGCTCGGGCGATTTTAATCCAGTGTGCAGCACACTGAGGGTTAGACGCAAAATAGACAGTGTTCTCCATTTTGTTACATACGTTTATTAAAAGGTTTGTCTTTACTATAAATTAGATTACGAGGACGGGGAGCACGAAAATAAAGCAATTAATGTCGGCATATCCGTCGAAATGAAATCAGGTTATAAAGGATTCGCAAATTACTATCGTACACGCACGCACGTGCGCGCCGTCGCCGTCCCCTCGCGTGATCATCCAGCTGCCGCGACCAGTTTCTGATGTAACGGGCGTGTACGGGTCGAGCGGGGGAAAGGGACGGAAGGGAGAGGCGGACCTTGACCTTGCGCAACGGCAATTTAATTGATACGAGTAAGAAGGGGCACTTTCGGGGCCCCGCGCCAAATCGAAATGACAGGCTATCAACGATCAATTTCACGCTTCGGTCGATCATTGTGATTACGCGCGTGTAAGGAACGTAGGTGCGCTTAAAATGGAAACGTTGGATGCGCGACGCGCCGGCGATCTCCCCGAGTGCGTTTTATGTGTGACTTATGCAACGCACCGTCGACGATGTCCAGCGATTTTAATTCTAAATAATTTCAGCCAGTTTCAGGAGTGAAGTAAGGAAGGAATTTCAATTTTAAGTGACAGTGGAAGAGGAGGATCAATTCACACAACTCCCTCCTTCCCGTCTAGCGAAATAACTGAATCGAATAAACCTAAATCGCCATCCAATTCAGTCGTTTCTCATCCGCATTTCTCGCTTTTACTCGGAGAATCTTTTTTGAAAATCAATTTCGAAATTAACAAATATGGATTTAGATTAACTTTCTCGAATTCTTAAAGAAAAAAACAAGAAAAGGAAAAAACAGGGTTACAGGTAACTTTAGATTAGATTCTACGTACCTTGAGAATAGCGGATCCGGCAATAGCGCCGCAACACTGGCAGACTATGTAACAGATGGTTTTGAGGAGACTGCAATTTCCGCTGATCAATAGGCCGAACGACACGGCCGGGTTTACGTGACAGCCGGAAATCGGACCTAGAGCCTAAAATAGACAAAAGGTATGACGTCGTTAATAAATCTTTACAAGTTCTCTGGCACTTTCTCCTATACACTGAGGGAAAAAATTGTAGCGGCGGCAACTATAAAGGGACAACCATACCATTTTAATTAATAGAATTATAATTTATAGTTAAGCGAACTATATTATAGTTACTGCAACTAAGTTAGTGATTAAGAGAATTAATAAAAATAGTTGAAGTATACTATCTAATATATTAATTACAACTATTTTTTATTAGTTCTCTTAATCACTAACTTAGTTGCAGTAACTATAACATAGTTGACTTAACTATAAATTATAATTCTATTAACTAAATTGTAGTGGCGACAACTATAAAAGAACAACCATACCAATTTAGTTAACAGAATTATAATTTATAGTTAAGCGAACTATATTATAGTTACTGCAACTAAGTTAGTGATTAAGAGAACTAATAAAGATAGTTGCAGTATACTATCTAATATATTAATTACAACTATTTTTTATTAGTTCTCTTAATCACTAACTTAGTTGCAGTAACTATAACATAGTTGGCTTAACTATAAATTATAATTTTATTAACTAAATTGTAGTGGTGGCAACTATAAAAAAACAACCATACCATTTTAGTTAACAGAATTATAATTTATAGTTAAGCGAACTATATTATAGTTACTGCAACTGAGTTAGTGATTAAGAGAACTAATAAAAATAGTTGCGATATACTATCTAATATATTAATTACAACGATTTTTTATTAGTTTTCTTAATCACTAACTTAGTTGCAGTAACTGTAATATAGTTTGCTTAACTATAAATTATAATTCTATTAATTAAATTGGTATGATTGTCCCCTTATAGTTGCCGCCACTACAATTTTTTCTCTCTGTGTAGAATTAAATACACATAACATATACATAATAATTATAATATCAATTACAGCATTAACATTAATGTGACAATTACGTTTTACAATATAATCTAAAACACGCAGATCAGGAAACAAGGTACTTTTCGGTCGAAACGCATCGATAATTTTAAAGTTCGCCACTTTGTCAGTTCTGGTTACGATTATGTCACGCCGTTGTTGTATCTTCTGTTAGAGACTATTGCGGGAATAGTTTACGATCCACTTCTCGATATCGGCGAGCTTGCGTTCTAATGAAACTCAGGGCGTGAGAAAATTTCTAAAGCCTGTTTCGCAATTACGACGTCCCACGCGCGCTCGGCCCGCTGTGAAGAAAGAAAGAAAGAGAATTTATTTCTCAAATTTCTCTCAGTTTCTCAACGATCAACATCGCCGCGGCGTTTTGACAATCTTGTACCGTGTGTGTTACGTCCGCTTGTAAATTCCCTTTACGTACCCGGCGCATAATTACGCAAAGATCGCATGAACGATTCGAGACGATCTCGAGCACGTCTGACCTTCTCGTAGATAGTTGGATGCGCGGCATGTTTTTTGCAGCTACGTCTATTTTTGCGAAAGTATTTCGGTAAGGATGTCGCGCCACGGTACATTATATGCAAATTAATACAGATAGTAAAATAAAAAGTAATTTAAAAGCAGACGACAGATAAAAATATAATATAACGATAGGTTTCGCGTGCGTTCATAGTCTCGATACGCACATTTGTTAATGCACAAGATCCTTTAACTCTGTCGCGTAAACGTGGCGCAGCTAGAGCAGTCGATGTTTGATTCACAGCGACATTGCGCGTGGTTGCTAGTCAATAGCAGATGGTGAACGCGATAGGTGAACGCGAACCGATCTAATTCATGTGTATAATTAGCACAATACAAATTGCTTGTAAACCTGCTTGTCGACTCACTTAGCAAATTGCTCTAAACTTCAACCTGATATTAACGCAAACACTTTACATTAATAATAACGTCGATTATCAAGAGGCGCGGTCGCGTCTCGCGCCAAGTGCATGCGGAGCGAAGGGAGACCAGGCGAGACTTTTACGCGAGTCGGCGATTTTCATGCATAACTTGAATCTAGAAACGCTTATAATTTTGAAAGGTTTTATCGAGAAACAGTGGAATTTCTTAAAAACGAAGTAATTCACGAACAAACGTTTCGAGCAAAAATTATAGTTTGAAGGGGGATAAATAAAAGGAAAATTAATTTGCGAAACAATCGATTTTTCAAAGTTATATAAAGATTTCTTCATTTTTTTTAAAGTGGATTGATTTTTTTTTTCTTACGATATGATTCGTTTAATTATTCTGCATATGAAAGCTAACGTAGAACTGTCAAAAATCAAAGAGACATTTTTATATATACTTTATTCTGGCATATTTCGACATAAAATAAATTGCTTCGTTTTCAAGATAATTTACACAAGACATTTCACAATAAAATTCCTCTGTTCCTCAAAAGTTAAGCATTTCCAGATCAATGGTCATATAAATTTTTCTTTTTAATTTTAATTTGATCGATGAGGAAAAATTTTAAAAACCGACACTTACTCATTTACACTCTGAATAATCGAATGTATCATTTTACAACGAGACGTGCGATACAACACGCCGATCTAAATAAAAATTCTTGGACGCTCTCTACGTCGGGTAGTTGTCTCGGAACAATGCGAGAGCAGTATCTCTCTTTTCGCGTAGAAAGGCATCCCGATCAATCATATAATTCTTCGGATTAATCCGGTACGCAAGAGTCCGCAGACTCCGCAGACTCCGCAGACTCCGCGGCGTCGCCGGGCTCGTCTAAGTCGGGCTCGTCTAAGTCCCTCGGCTTGGACCAGCCGCTGGACCCGGGATACGAAGCACCGCGGCCCAGTTCTCATGCACGCCGGCAAGGTCTCGGCTCGCCGCGGGCGATCGGCACACATATGCGCCGACCACGATTACGCAAGTGTTCTCTCTTTCTCTCTCTCTCTCCCTTTCTTCTCTTTTGTCCCTTTATCTCTCTCAATCCTGTTGGTCCCCGCCAATGCGCCCGCGATTCCCGTCGCAGCATCCGCGAGGTATCCGCGAATTTGCGTCGCCCTTCATCCAAAATTCGCGTAAGAGACTCGTCTAACAGTGAGATTCGATGAGTTTTATACATGTATACATATATATCGTGGGAAAGAAAAAGTATCGCGAATGTGTACAGGGTGTCCCTGAAGCGGCCGCTTTTAACTTCGACGAGAGAGAGAAAGAGAGAGAGAGAGAGTTCCTCTTTAATGAGAGTCTCCTTAATAAAAGATTTTGGCCGAGAATTGATTCTTTTGTACGTGGGGTCCCGAAGGATCGTGCAACGCGTGGCCTCGCCGGATGAAATGAAAAATTCCCGCGTCGCGCGGCTTTTAATTGACACGTGCTCGCGTGACGCGTGACTCCATTTCGGGCCCTATGGAACACGAGGCATATATAAAGCGCGCTCTAAAAAGGGAAAGTTATGCCACTTTCCGCGACTCATCGGCCTTGTCTTCGCGACGCTGTTCCGAGAAAAGTAATAAACGGACCCCCCCGGACACCCGTGCGGAATTTGCACATAGGTATTTCGGCAGGCCTTACTTTGCCGCAGCCCTCCCCCCGCCCCCCGCGCGCACGCTCCCGAAATCTCTCGTGTTCCTCCGCCAAATGCGATTGTTCGAAAGGAAGATTGTGACTCACGCAGAAAGAGAGAGAGAGAGAGAGAGAGAGAGAGAGAGAGAGAGAGATCTTAATTGTCCGTCAGCCTCGGACTTTTAAATCTTTATTTTCTCGATGAAATTAAATGAAAAGTGCGGCGAGTTCGAAAGTTCTCTTTTGTTTTCGTTAACTCGATGATGGCCCACACGCAGATCTTTTACGTGCTAAATCTTGTCTTTCGGTGAAGTTAAGTGAAAAGTGCGGGATCGGCCGTTCTAAGAATCTTCGGGACGGTCATTTGCGGCTGTTCAGAAGCCCATGCTTGATCTTAAATCTTCAATGAAAGTGAAGTTATCTGAGAAGTGTGGCAATTTCTTCAGGACAGTCATTTCAGCCGATTGGGGGATTGAATCCCTCGCGCGGTTTCTTTAACGTTCTCAAATTAGAGAGGTCAAATGAAAAATAAAATTAATTCCCGACATCCGTTCCGGTCCGCCGTAGATCGGCACGATCTCGAATTATCTCGCGGTTTCGCGCCCCCGGGGCCTTGCGACCCACAGCCCGCGGTCATATGCTCCCGCCTCCGGAGAGCGCAGGATCGGATTCGAAGGGGACAATACCGCGCGCCGTTGCACAGCATTTGACAGGATAAATGATGAACAATGGAATAATGGCTGATAAAATAAAGAACGATACATATGTTAACGCGGCAATCACAATAATTTAGATAAATATGAAATAGTTCGACAATGTGTAATTATATTTTATTACTATTAAATTGATCACATTTGATAATTATATAATATAATTAGTAGAGATGCAACGAATAGTATAATCGGCACAGATAGAAACTATTTAGTTTGAATACTATTGTTTCTATAAAAAAACATTATTATTATTCTTAAGCATTTATTGTTAAAAAAATTCAAACTTTTTATTTTTTGATAAAAATAAATATATTTGAATTAATGACGATTATTTCGCTTCACAAAAAATGTATTAAAATCTTACAATGTGCAATCTTGTTTCGTTGATACAATAAGTTAAAATTTATTTTTATTAAAACTACCTCTTCAATTTAAAACTGTACTAAATAAATGTATACATTATATAACAGTGTTTTATATAATTCAATTTTATTAGCCATGCAAATAAATTAAGTATTTATTCGGGCACAAAATGCATCCTGCGATTGAACACGCACCATTTCCAAAATTTCCTCCTATTTTTACTTTGAAAATTATTCGGTACACAGCCGAATAGTTGCCGAGTATTCATTGCGACTCTAAATTAATTACATAATATCAAAGTAAAATAAAATAATGAAATCGTGAGCACATCGTCGACGCATTATTAATCTGCCGTGTCTTACGGCCCGACGGACGCAACTCAACTCATCGCGAAGGGGAATAAATCCGAACCTGAAGATGCATATTCGCGTCGTACACGTGCCGCGTTCCTTTTTCGCGCAAACAAGCGCGTGCACGTGTAACACGCGTTGCTCAAACTTCGTCACGAATTAGCGGCGAGCGGCAGGTGCAAGGAGGCTCGTGCGCGCGCGGTAAATTGTCCCTCGGACTCCTTCGTAGAATAATGTAGGCGATAGGCAAAGCTGATCGCCTTGAATCAGTTTCACCGCAGGCTCCACCGAGGGGGATCATCTTTTATTCTCATCTCCAAACGACAGAGACCGAAGGCTGCCGAATTCGCGGTAAAACCACAGACTTTCATAAGCCACAAGCGCATGCGAAGGGGAAAAAGCGCGTTTGATCCCACGAGAGCCGCTGACCCCTTTCAACTTTACTCTTTCGAAACTGGACAATAGCGAAATGTCGTGACGCGATACCCGCGATATAGCGAGCTAACAGTGATAACGACGGTGACGTATTCGCGACTCCAGCGAATCGTATTGTGATTCATTCGACGCGTCTCGTCGCGTCAGACAGTCAATGTAAGTCGAGATAAATTTAATCGTTGTTTATTTATTATTTTCGCACGAGTTCGAATCACGGCCGCGATAAAGCGCCGTAAACCCAAGACGATAATGATAATAAATAGTAGCGAAGGAACGAGGGAGAGATTGAGACGTCGAGAAAGTGTTTCACGCCAATATCGCGAGAAGGGATCGAGGGATCGAGGCATTAACGAGGAGATGCGTGCAAATTTACGACGCAAATTACGCGTCTCTCTCTCCTTTTCGAGACGGAGACCGTCATCGTCCGTCGACTCGTTCGAGAGTTAAATACGACGGAGCGCGAGCATTAAATAATGGGCCCCGCCAACGTATTGTCAGTAATTACCGTAAGGTGTCTGGCACCGCTGTTCCGTTACAAATTTGTACACGTTGTCGACGGCGCTCCTGCAGCGCCGAGCCGCAGGATCGGATCCGCAGACTCCTCGGAAAGAGAGAGAAAGAGAGAGAGAGAGAGAGAGAAGAAAAAGAAAGATTCTCTCTAATCTGAATTCCCAATTATTCCAAATAATTTAATTACTTGACGAGATAGCAATTAAAAACAGCACTTCTTAGTAATTAATTAAGAACAGCAATTAATAGCAAATTTCAATCTCTTATTAGTATTCGTAAAATTTATTTTTCTACTCAAATTCATCTCGTTAATTGCATATTGCGTGTCATAATTTACGATTGCTACAAAGTACACTTCAGAGTCCACTTTTCAATTGTATAAGTACGACACGATTGTGAAATCGATATAATTATTTAATTAAACGAATTCGTTCGACCGTCGAATTGTTGAGTTCCTTCAAACAAATGTTATCGACGCTTAAAGATGCATACGATTGGCGCGGGCATCGGGCCCATCAATCTCTAGGATCCATCAATCTCTCCTTATCCTTTCCAGTGCGGGCCTGCGTGTAGAGACGTAATTGGGCTGCGTGACGCACACGAGCTGCAAGGCGTAGGACAATGATCTTTCGCCTGTAGGCCTGACTTACGCAACGATGCCGCGTGCACGAGGGAGCGGTCCCTCTCGGGGCCCGAAAAGGCCCCCAGCAAGATGACTCTAATGTTTGCCGAAGGATACGTCGTTCTTACCTACCACGGCAGTCAGATATCGTTTTAGATAAATTCTATTCTAAATGCCTCGCGCATTTAACCATAGTCATCATTTTCCATTTGTTGCATCACGAAGCTTCTAAATCGCTCTATCGATTTCTTCTTCACTTCACGTAAAATGTTGGCTCCACGCGAAATGATTAATGAGTCAATGAAAAATTTTGGTTTCAAATAATATTACAATTTTAAAATTTTTGTAAAAAAAAAAAAATATCTCGAAAAATTATTTGTATTAATTTCAAATTTTGGGTTTTAATTTATATATATATATTTTTTTTTAATTGAAATCTAAGCTGTTTTGATTTTATTTTTTATACATCTAATTTATATATTATTATAATTTTATTTTGCTTTTCTTTTTGTACGAATTTATTAATCTACTTACAAGTACTCACTTTGCTCACAATTTTTTGCAATCTGTAGTTTTGCTGAAATCTGATTTTTGTTTGGTATAATTTGCTAAACGAGATCGTTACAAATGAAATTTCGGAAAATGCGACGGCCTGCCGAAAAGAGTCGCAAAAATGTGACGCAAGACCATAACGCCCGGGAGAAAATGAAGTATCGAAACTTAAATGTGTCGAAAGCCTTGGCCCGGCTCTAAAATCAATATTGGCGGGCACACGAGTTTTATGCAAATTCTTCCGAAAGAAAACAATGCGGCGCGTCACGGCGCGTATTGCATCAAAGCTGGCGGGAGATCTCCGCGCGGAGAGGCACGAGATTACAAAGCGACATTAAAATAAATGCGAGAAATTCAATGATCAGCGAGGCATCGTGGATCGATGACGGTCTCGAGAAAGCGAGAGGCGATCGTTAATTTGACGTCACGCGACGGACGCAAACCGCAAGGATCATAATTCCCATTGCTCGCGCAATTTGATCTCGCTTTGAAAATGGCGAGATGAGCGGTCCGAGACGCGAGAAAATGGCGAGGATAATTCTCTTTTCTTTTTTGCTCGTGGCAAATTTGAGTTCGTGCGATTGCGCGAGCAAACCCAGATGCTTATCGTCCGCGCGTGCGGATAATTAATAAGACACTCCCTTGCGTCAGAGGGGGAAAAAAAATTTTTTTTTACTTCGACAACTCCTCTTCGACCGTCGTCCAATTTTATGTCATTATTCACCTAATTATGTCAACTTCATTAAATTAAAATGCAATTTTAATCAAACGGGCTTGTAAATAGAGCGACGATCAATTCGACTGAATAAAACGTATGTGCATTATGTTGGCAACGCCCTGAAAAAAAAGTAACTTGGACTTTTATTAACTTTAATGGAAGGATAATAAAAGTCCAAATTACTTTTTTCAGGGCGTTGCCAACGTAATGCACATACGTTTTATTCAGTCGAATTGATCGTCAAATAATACTTTTAATCGCGACATTTTTAATTAATATTTTTATCTTATTATTATAAAAATTGCTATTATCTAAATTTCGTCAAGACGAGACACGCTAATTTTATCCCAAGTAACATGCGATGTTACAGCGATGTCAGATTGGCGTGAAATTCAGTGAAATTTTCGTCAAGTCTTACGACACGTCGACTTTATCGCGACAATCGAGTGTTGCTTTGTGAAATTTGTGTCAGTTATGCACATCAAAGTAGTGAAAAGCACAGAGTGGACGGAACTTTATCTAGACTGGTAGCTTTTAATTCTAATATATTATCGAAGCGCTTACGATAAGACCGGCTAGGAATCGTCGATCACAGCTTGTCGATGGGATCCTTTTGGGATCTCTCCTCTCGTTTAACGACTAGTGTTTTCCGACGATCCGCTGCCGTTGCATCTCGCATTGCGCAAGAGCAAGCTGCCCCCTCGCTCCTCTCGCTTCGCGCGCTGAAGAGCCCGCGCATTTGCGTATAATGCGGGGCGAGATGCGTGCGATTTGCATTCGAACAGAACAGGATCGGCTGTGACTTTGCAGATCTGCCTCTCCCCCTTCCCTCCTTTCCTTTCTCTCTCTCTCTCTCTCTTACACTTTCTCATTCTCTGCTCTTCCCATTCTCTTCGCTCTCTCGCTCTCTCTCTCTCGTCCTTCGACCTCCTCCCTTTCGCGACGTCCCTTTCTTTCTTTCTTTCATTCTTTTCTTCCTCTCTTTTCTTTTTTTTTAATATCACCATCCTTAACCGACCCGTGCAAAAAAGACGGTAGAACGCAGGATGAGGAATGGTTGAACTGCACGAAGTTGCAAATGCACGAGGGGATTTTAATAATAACGTTTGCGCAAGCTTTTCGCGAGCTGCTCTTTATTCTCTTCGCGAAGTCCAAATTCACTGGATTGTGCACCAATATCGTTAATAATCAAATTTTTCGAAGCAAGATTTCAATTTTCTTTCTCTTTTTCTTTTCTAAAACTAAAAGTATTGGCCAATCAAATTTTCGACGTTGCCAATATTTGTTACAATATATATCAATGTCGTATCTATGAATCAATTTTTCTTCAAATTTGAAAAAATTAAAAAAAACTTTGTCAAGATAGAAAATAAAAAAAAAATCTTATTAACATCAGATTTTAATTGAATCGTATCGAACAATGAATTCCGAGGAGGAGATTGAAAATTCCTACAGTCAGAGGAGAGCGATGGACGTTTAATAATTTGTTCGATTCAGTTTCCCAAGACTAGTTGTAAAAAAGCATTTAGATAACGAAGGGACGACTACACTGCGTGCGGATAAATTCGGCGTGACGAAGAAGTAGAAAAAGACGAGTGTCGCCGGCGACGGACGCAAGGTTGCACGATTTTAATCGCGGCGAATTGCGGGTTTCGCAAGCTAATGAAAAGTGCGACGTGCACGACGTGCTTTTTGCCGGGCCTACATCTCACGGGGAACACCCGTGTCGCGTGGAAGAATACACGTTTCACGAGCACGTATTAATCTCTAAAAGAAATATTAGCATACTCACGAACGGATGTTATTTACGGCCCATTATAACATAAGAATTATTACGCAAACAAAAGGAGCCTAAATAAAGAAAGGAAAGAATTGTCGTTACCTCGCATTAATAACTTACATTACATTAGTGATTGAATAAATGTCCGTGTTCAAATCGCAAATATATTAATAAATTAATTGGTTGAATTCTACGCTGAAAGAAATGCCTCTTGAATCAATGGCATCGATCCAATTGGAAATATCTTATTAATTCAGCAACAGTATTAAAGAAACAAAACGATTAAAAGTAAAGACCATAGCAAGTATAGTTGAATGAATAAAATTTAATTGAATCAACCGCATTCATTAATGACAGCCCCTGACGTTTAATTGGACAAAACTACATTTTAACTCATATTACAGAATGTTTTTCCAGTGTAAATGTTGACGTAACGATCATGTAATATCCAATATTTTTCAATATATTTTCTTAAAAAACGTTCCGTTGGATTTATATAAAATTTTTTCGTATGCAGAAATCAAAATACTAAATTAATCTTAATTCTTAATCACCGATATATTCGTTTAATAATCGTGAGCAGACCAGGCGTGCTGTGCTGATGCAACCGGTGTAGCACGAGATCTCTCATCGCGCACCAGATCCACGATAATTATCTTGTACAATTATTTCATCTAGATAAACACGCGGGCTCTCAAATATTTTTTCAACGCTTACTCATAATGCGTCGTTTGTCCAAGTTTCTCTCTGTCTCACTCTTTCTACTGCCGAGAGAAAAGCCACTTAACATTTCTCTCTATCAATAGCTATCTTATTAAGCGAGGATCGGCCGTGCATAGCGCACTTGTATAAATTATAACTTTTATCCCACGATAGAGAGAAAAAAAATAGCCAAGCTATAAATAATAAGCGGCCACGCAAATGTCATCAACATTTGTTCCTCACGCCGGCTGTGCAAAGCGACGGTATGACAAAACCGATCGCTAACATCGGAGATAATACCGTCCGTTAGAGCGAAAGAGACTTTTGGTATTCATTTCTCGTTCTCTGAATGGAGCTCGAGTCGGATCGAGAACGTGTCTTAGATCTCGAGAATTTTCGATTGAGTCGCCGTTTGAAGGAGAGGCGACGCGTGGCTAAACGGTGCTGTAAGATGATTACGGCGCGATTGAGATATAATTGGATATATCGGAGTTGAGGGAAGGAAAGTATCATTTTAATACTCTAATATTCAGAATATCAATTTATCAGTACCTTATAAAGGTGTAAATTATTATAAAAGGAGTACGTATCACGTTGAAATATCTGAGATTGTGCGAATAATGTTTTGGAAAAGTGGGATCGTCACATAAATTGTGAAATTTATATCCCAATTCGAAATCAATTCATCGTTGATTTCAGAGTAATAATTAATCTAAATTTATTTTTCCTAAAATTAAAAAAAATGTTTAAAAGCAGTAAAATATAAAATCCCGAATTTAAAAAAATTATTTAAGAAATTTTATATAAAAAAGTACATAAATATAATTAATCATAATTAATTCTAATGATGACCGTGATAAAATAATAATGTAACGCAATATTGTAATGTTCATAATATAACGTGTAAAAATAATAACAATTTAACGCGATTAGAGAATTTTATACAAAGATAATTATTGAAAAATACTAATAAAATAATTCAAATAAGATATAAACTTGATACACTAGAATCAGACCTTGAAAAAGTTAACGCAAATCCAATTTTGCCAAACTTTTATATATATTTCGAGAAATCAGTTTCTCTCAAGATTTCAAAAGAGCAGATTGTTTCAAACCCCCATGGCGTCCTTCGATCGTCGCTCTCAATTAAAAATCGAATCTGAATCTCATTATCTATCCCCCTCCTCTCTCTCTCTCTCTCTCTCTCTCTCTCTGTCGAAGAGAAGAGAAAGAACTCTCCACGCGATTTTTAGAGCATCGTATAGACGGTCACATCCGCGCCGCGAGCTGTCGGAAAGCAAAGTATCAAAAGGGCGACGCACAGGCGGAATAATAGTGAGCGCTAGTATCTCGACAGGCACACCAGCTCCGGATCTCTCGAGTAGGTTGTCAGAAGCCCCCGGGGCACAGTTGCACCATCTCCGGACGGAGTTAGACCCCCTTGGGCGAATCGGCGGCCTTATTTACCCTTCCACCACGCGGGGCCCGGGCGGCCCACACATGTGCGGCCCGCGTGCGTCAATTAAAACGTCCGTCGCTAAGCCGAAGTTCACGATCCTTTCACGAGAGAGGCACACGGCTCGACAGCGGAAAACGGACCGGACAATCGGGGGGAAAAATGCTCGGTACGATGGATTCAATTTGAAAAGACTGAGAGAACGGGAAGAATTAAATATCCGCCAATCCGGCGCGTTAAAACGTAATCAGATTCGTAATTAATGTTAAATATACATTAGAGAAGAATACATTCTATTCATAATACGCTAATACTGATTTTATAATTTATTACACTCAATTACTCATTTTAAAATTAGAATTAATCAAATTTAATAAACTTTTATGTTATTTATGTAAACTACGAGGCGTATATCTATATAGATATTTTAATTTTTCTCGGAGAGAAAAGAAATACTGTCAGGATTAAGGAGCCAACGTTATCGCGACGATGCTTATTAATGTCAGTGCTAATTACAATGAGCACACTTTACTTTCGTTTTCGTTACGTCTTACGTCCACGAACGGAGTTCGAGGCGGCGATTTATCACGGGCTTCCCACGCCCAGCTACAATCGTCAGCGAAAAATATTCGAGCCAGTTAACGAGGTGACCATTCATCTCCCCGTGATCGCGTCGCGTGGATTCTGATTGATACAAAGGAGGCCGCACGAGTGCTCTTCACAAATCGGCCGCGCGGCCGCTCCGCTCGCCCGAAAGTTCGCGTGTCGACAGAGCAGCGCTATAAACTGTTTCGAGGACGAGGTCAGCCCGCGAATTCGAAAGGACGATTCGCCGCGAACGCGATTTAAGGATGATTCCCCTTCCTTCTCGTCTATTTATCTGTCTCAATGAACGACCGGCGCGGCGATCCGCGCTGGCGATATCGAGAGTGCACTCATGGTAGAAGTGCACGGAATTTGTGAGAAGCGTATTGCGAAAATTTGCCTCCGGACGATTCTTTAGAATCTTTTGACGCGTTTGCCCACGAAACGTAATAATAGAGAAAAACATCTTGCTTTTATTTCACCTGCGTGATACCGTTATTAATTTAAAATTCTCTCATTTCTATCCTTTTAACACTAAGTGCTCTTTCATATATTTTTCTGCACGAAAGCATCATTATATTATGAACATTACAATATTGAGTCGCATTATTATTTTACTATAGTTATTATTATAATTAATTATTATTAATTATATTTATATATTTGTTCATCATTATTAATTATAGTTATAAAATATATGTATCTTATTTTTATAAAATTTCCTAAATACTTTTTGAATTTAGGATTCTATATTTTATTGCTTTTAAATACATTTTTTTTATTTTAGGAAAAATAAATTTAGATTAATTATTTCTCTGAAATCAACGATGAATTTATTACGAATTAAAAGAGAAAAAAGTAAAGGAAAAAATATGTATTAATAAATGTATGAAAACATACTTTTCTTTATTATTACATAAAACATATTTTTTCCTTTACTTTTTTTCTCTTTTAATTCGTAATAAATTCATCGTTGATTTCAGAGTAATAATTAATCTGAATTTATTTTTCCTAAAATTAAAAAATGTATTTAAAAGCAGTAAAATATGGAATCCTAAATTCAAAAAGTATTTAAGAAATTTTATTATTAAAAAATATACATATATTACATAATTATAATTAATAATAATGAACAAATATATAAATATAATTAATAATAATTAATCATAATAATAACTATAGTAAAATAATAATGCAACGTAATATTGTAATGCTATAATATTATGTGTAATAATAAAGAAAAGTGTGTTTTCATATACTTTTCTTTATTATTACACATAATACAGATTTCTTTTCCCTTTACTTTTTTTTCTCTTTTAATTCGTAATGTACGAAATGCAATCGACACGACGTACAATACGCCGAGCGCGTAGAATTATGGAAAATTGCAATGAAGAAAAACGGCTCTCGAATGATGATTTCGCAATTTTGTAATGAGGCATCTCAGGCGATCGCTACCGATAAGAATTAATCATCCGCGATATGACCCGGCAGACGAGCGTATCCTCCGTGATATCCGATCTTGATCTAAACGTGATTAAAGATTACCTCGTTTTTTTACCTGTGACTATCTTATCTCTTTAAACCTTTGCGGAACGGTGATTTCGTCTGGGATTGCATACCTCGCGTTTTACATAGGTAAGCTGATTAGCGCTAAAACGACCGTGAAACACTCAGTCCGCGATTCTCTTCATAAAGAAAATTCGCGATCGAACCGAGTTCTTTCTTTTTTAAATGCAGAAGAAGAAAAGGTTAAAGTACTACGAGGTATGTTAATTAATTGTCAATCGTGGCGTAAAGCAAGGTGACGATACGCGCTTGTTTCTCTCCTAAATGCAAATTCCCGAGCGGACGATTGAAATGTCGTCGTCTGAAGGATAATGCTCAGGGCCGGATCAGCTCCCAAGCCTAATTTAGGCTATTGTCTAGGGGCGGCAAATTTAGAAGGACGGCGTTTTGTAAGACAGTTTTTTTTTTTAAACTTATCTTGTAGTGGCTGACGCAATCAACTAAAATCTTTCACATAAAATAATATAAGGGGAAAGCAGAATTTGCAGAATATAAAACTTGATTAATTTAAGTTACACTTGAGGCTTGAATGAGGACAGCAAAGATTGAATAGAGATGTCTAGGGGTTAGCAGGAGTCTTAATCCGCTCCTGATAATGCTATTTCTTTTTCGGCATTTTTAGAATCTTCCTGTACGCTGCGCGGAAGTCTTTTGTGAACTTCTCTTTTGCGAAACTACGTCGCTTTGTCTGACTTTAATATTTCCTAGTTGGAATTAAGCGTTCGTCGTAAATCATGTTTTCTACGAATTAATTAAGGTTTGGATTTTAATTAACGGAAAGATATCTCGCTTTGCGTATTAATTCTGTATTATGATAACAACTATTATATAATCTATTGCACATAGTCGACAATTACTTTCTTAATTACAATTCTGTTTAAAACGGATGCACCCGTTAACGTAGAATGTACACTAATTTTCGAAATACAACGTTATGCAATGAGCTTCCGCTGTCGCACATAATTACGATATTGCATAAAGTTCATGCGCAAATAAATGATAAATATTAACATTAATTAATAAAAGCCAAATTTCAAATCGTATATATCTCTTTTTTTGTGTAAATAACAGGGAAAACAAAAATTTAAAAAAATATTCGAGGAAGCGAATTTGAAAGAAGCCAAGTGTACAAACATATTTTTTTATGAGCAAAGATAAGAATTTGCATGAAACATCATAAAATATAAATATGCTGGACGAGCAAATCGCAGTTGACATACGTCCTTACATATTCTTATCACAATTTTTTAATTGTCTTTTATGTATGAATTCGTGTTTATTTCGGGAATACTCAAACAGACAAAATATCCAAGGTTGACAGGTTGAAAGAACGAGAAGGCCTAAGACGACTTCCATTTTTCAATGCGCTATACGTGAAAATATTTTTGGCAATCCAATTTTATAAATTTTATATCGCAAGACATTCGCAAAGCTATCCCTTACAAGTAATTTACGATTACGGTTGTACTATCGCATTGCAATTAAAATTAGAAAATTAAAGTCCGATTTATTTTCTATTTAAACTTATTATATCAGATACACTAATTAAAATATAAAGAAATTTAAATTTTGAATTTTTATGCATGAAATTTGAAATTTTAATTCATAATTTTCAAACGGAATAAGAAATATTAAATTTAGAATTTTTCTTGAGTAGATTTTGAGTATTTTTATTTTATTTTTGTGCCAATCTTTTATTATATTTTACTATTAATTTTTGTTCTGTATGGAGAATCGTTCATTTTTGTTACACGTAGAATTATTCACTTTTGCGACAGTGATGACTCACCTGCGCTAAGCTCGCTACCGCGAGGCCGAAGGTGAACGCGATGTGCAAGACGTTCGGTGGCATCGTCACTATCCACGAGATGCAGGAAGCGCAGCCTATGAGGACCAGCAGAAACGTGCCCAGGATCTCAGCGATCAGCATCACCAGGAAGTCGAGCTTGGTGACCTCCTCCAGGCCAACGAACTCCTTCATGCCTGCGAAAGAAAATCGGAGAGTCGACTCCAGCTGCGATCCGATCCATTTCCTGAAGAACTTAAGGAAATTAATCTGCGCCTAACTTTCGTAACGTCTAATTTTCGCAACGGCGTTGTATAAACTACTTGTTTAAGAAAATTAACTTTCATCCAATTTCACAATGTGTGTTTCTTGCGCTTTCTGCACATTTATGGTGATTGAAAGAGAAATAAGAACAGAGATGAAATTAAAAAGCATAATTCAATTAAAGATTAATCTAGATCGTAACACAATTAAAAAAAGCTCACAGATTATTAATTCCAATTAATAATCTGATTGTCTTCATTGTATGAGATTGTAATTTATTTACAGTTTTCATTAATTTAGACTGTAAATTCCTTACAATCTATTAAATTAATTATATTTTCTGTAAATTTAGATTTCTCTATAATTTCTTTGTTAATACGCAGCCTCACTTATTAATAGTAGTATTCGTAACTGTATAATTTCAAAATTTATTTGTTGGTTCAATTTGATCTATCAATTCGAGGTTTAAATTAATTCGAGCGAAGAGGAAGGAATGCGAGCGAGACGGAAACTAGTAAATTCTTATCACGATATCAAATGCAAGAAACATGTGTTCGATCGCTTATTGAAGTGCATTGTAGTGGATTACGCAATTATGATTAAAAGACGCGATTAAAAGGCGTCCGCGATAACGAAGTAACGTGTTTGATATTAATTAAAGATGAAAGTTAAAACATGTTCGACACGCTATCGCGAGGAATTTCCCGAAATATCTATCAATGGACTAATGTCGGACTACTTTTAAGTAGGCCGGCAATTGCGAAACGATATTCGTTCGCGATGATTCCGTAAACGTTAACACACGCTTCAAATACTTATTAATTTTTGCACAGTATTTATATTCTAAATCTTAACTCATAATTTGTGCATTTTTTAATTTATTACATATTTAACATTTTGATATGTTAATTTTCTCAAGTTTTATTTTTATTCTTTTTTACTCTGTTTATTTGATTAGTATATATTATGTCTCTTAAAAATGTGAAGAGTTTACAATCAAATTTAAGTTTTATTTTTAAAAAATGCTCTACTGTCTTCAAATTATTTCTTCGAGATTCGCAATTTTAAATATTTAAGATGTTAAATTAAAACTGCGAAAAAAAACATTTAAATTTTTGCTCGAAAACGGAGTTCAAACTAAAAATAAAAAGAAAAGATCGTAGATAAAAATTGATTACATATTTAACATTTCCATATGTAAATTTTCTCAATTTTTATTTCTATTCTTGTTGACTCTGTTTATCTGATTAGAATACATATGTCTCTTAAAAATGTAAAGAGTTCACAGTTGCAATCTCGAATTTAAGTTTTATTAAAAAAAAAAAATGCTCTACTGTCTTCAAATTATTTCTTCAAGATTCGCAATTTCAAATATTTAAGATGTTAAATTAAAACCGCGAAAAAAACAATTGAATTTTTGTTCGAAAACGGCATTGAAATTAAAAAAAAAAGGATCGCAGATAAAAATTGATTACATATTTAACATTTCGATATGTAAATTTTCTCAATTTTTATTTCTATTCTTTTTGACTCTGTTTATCCGATTAGTATATATCATGTCTCTTAAAAATGTGAAGAGTTCACAGTTGCAATCTCAAATTTGAATTTTTTCTTTTAAATGCTCTACTTCAAATCATTTCTTCAAGATTCGTAATTTCAAATATTTAAGATGTTAAACTAAAATCGCGAAAAAAAAAAACAATTAAACTTTTGTTCGAGAACGGCATTCAAATTAAAAAAGAAAAAGAAAAGAAAAGATCGCAGATAAGAGCGGTGATTCTTTCGTGGCTGTTACGCGTCTCGTACGTAACATCGGTTGAGTTTTTGATCGCAACGCGACAGGTTCGCACGCGGTGTGCCTGTGTAATTTACTATCTATGCCAACAATCGGCGCATATCTTGGCATACACGCATCGTCATAACGAACACTACCTCAAATCTCGCGAACGTAACATTAGCATTGATCGGCTGCTTCATTTTTTTTTTTTACTACAGCTCGGTCGAAATAAAAATCAAATTGTAAAAAGCTTTCAACAAAAAAAATTTCCCGACGCGTAAAACTTTTTCGCATCCTTAAGAAACTCGGACTCCGTTCGCTCTTTTTGCTCGTGCTTTGTATAACTACGGCTTGGAAAAACGAGTTTTTTTCGCGGCATCAATCTGCGCTGTAAACAACTCTCGATTTTATTTCAATTTATCTAACTTCGCACTTAGCGAAGTCCTATCTCTTCCCGATTAAATCGAATCACACGTGTGTCCCCCAGAGGCAAAGCGTACGTAAAGTTAAAGTCAGAACCATCAGAATGTACACTGTAACGAAGTTAAATATTTAAATTCGATCGCGATCCGATAAGATTAATAATTAATCAAACCCATGTAGAGCAACATTCTTGTCTTCTGACATCGACACGACATCTTCGATGTAATCCCTCGATACGAGGAACACATTTAACAAGATCGAAATGCTCAATATCACCTGCGTGTCGACACATTCTGAAGCTCCCTTCAACCTTCTCCCCCTCCCCCCCCCCCCCATGCCACGTACCTTTCCACGGTTTGCTCATGATCACTCCGATAAAAAAAAAAAGAATTCGCTCTTCGACCACCACCCGGTTCACCACGTCGAATTTTCTCCTCGATCTCCCTGAGAAAATCGGCGTTCTTCACGCTAATGAAGACGAGCCGATTTGTCTCAACGGCACCTCCGCGGCAACCTCCTCCTTCTGATGATTATCTTTTCACCGATCCTCGCGACGGCGGCGGTACGTTCGCACGGCGTGGAAAGAGGAAACTTTTGGAGAAGACACCCCGGGGGACGTCGACGGAACCACGAAGAGCGGTGGAGATCGCGCACTTCCTACGCTACCCGCGAGTGGTGCACACCACGTGAGAGAGTTTCTGGGCGACGTGCGCGCGAGTTTCGCCTTCATATATCGCTTGCGTTCGCCGACCGGTGCGGCGGCGGCGGCGGCGAGGGATCCTCCCTCTCTCACTGAATGGCGCGCGCGCGTCCGCGTGCCCCCCTTGGCACCTCTTCTTTTGAGGCCCCCAACCGAGCGTGCAGCCGATCTGCGCTCGTTCGAGAGCTTATCGAGAAACGAAATGAAGAAGAGAAGCACTTGCAGAAGGGGTACAACCGTGTCGGTCCTGTCGCTCTCGATCCGTCAGGACGCGGTGCCCGAATTAACATTGTATCGCGTAATCGCGGCGCGTGCCCTTGACACGCGGCCCGAGATTAACATAAATCCTACATCTGATTAAATCGTGACGTAAAAAATCTTTTTTTTCTTATGAAGTCAGTATTTATAGCCTTTCATTTGAGTTACGATAATTATCGTTGAAATATTAAGTGCGATAGATTGAGTTTAAGATAAATTGACGACGCTTTATGAAATTAAAGAAATTTGCAATCGTGGATTATAATTTACGAAATAAATATTATTGGTCCATGATTTAAATAAATTCCCTTTAATTTCATAAAGCGCCGTTAAATCATTTTCAATCGAATCGATAATATTTATTTCGTCAATTAAAATCAATCGAGTGCAATTGCATTTTAATATAAATTCAAGGTTGAATTAAAGTTATTAAAGTTAAATAATAAAGTTAGGAAAAGTTGATAACTTTTAACTTAATTTAATTACTTTTTAACTTTGATTAGTTATTTTTAAAACACACAAATTGTAACTGATTAACTTTTGCTCGAATTAAAAATTTATGTAAAGGAGAAAAAATGACAAAAGAATACATTCTCACATAAAAAAAAACAATATTACTTTGTTATTTCATGTAAATTTTATTTACAAATAAAACATGAAATTCATTTGATGATCCATATTACAATTGTTTTGAGTACTTAAAAAAAATGATTGCTTTTCAATTTAATATTAATAATATTTATCAAAAGTAACTTTCAATTAATTTATCTTTTAACTGAGTTGGTCTTTTGCTCTGCAGCTTTTGACATAACTAAATTAATTTTATAAGTTATTAACGTAACTTAATTTTTAAAAATATTAACTTAGTACAGTAACTCTTTTTTTTGAGTCCTCTTACGTCTCGAAGAAAATTAATTTGAAACTTTGGATGCGCTAGATATATTTACATCCTTCTAATTATGTGTTCTAATTACACGACGTTTCAAGAACACGTTATTGTCCTTCGACATCGCATTGTCTGGGTTGACTCGCGTCTCTTTTGTTTACAATCGGAATGCGTCGCGTTTCTGCGTTCCAGTTTTTATGCTGCAATGGACGCAAGTTCTATTCACGCACCACTCCTAATTAATCGTCATAACGGGGAAATTACGCTTTCGGATGGTAATTTGAGGAAACGCGTGCGGCCTCAAGTTCGCTGACAAGTGGTGCCACGCGAAAACGTTTGACGTGCGTGACGCACGTGCGTTACGCGCGATGAAGTAACTGCGTCGCCATGCACGCGCGTCCGCAGTATCATTCATGAATCCGCAAACCTGATTTAGCAGAATAGATGACCTTTAACGGGCAACAGGCGCGCGTCAATTTGCAATTTATATTCCTACGTAATTCGCTAAAATTATGATTGTAAAATTTACAGAAAACATGGTTCGACAGGTAGCTTCCAGTTCGCTTCCACTTAAAATTCGTCACACAAACGTCTCGTATTCATTTATATAAAAGCTGCCTCCCGTTTGTTTACCCACTGAGATCACTTTAGCGCGTGTATGCAAAACAGACACCTGCGAACAATTTGGAGAACCTAACATTAAGCGCCGGGAAATAAAGAAGAGCAAATGAAGGATATCGAGTAACCGTATGCAGATATCATTAATAAGAATGGAGAATTAACGCCACGTTTAAAGACGCGTTTAAGAGACGTGACAAGTGAAAAGAATCGGTGCACAGAAAAAATTATTATTAAATCACCAATTTATTGTTTCATATATAAGCAAGAATATAAAATCTTCTTGGAAGAATTTGTAATCTTAAACAGACATAATTTTGCCGACATAAAGAAAATTCTTTTCTTCGTGTAAGCAAATTATTTCTGTTTAAGATTATAAATTCATCCAAGAAAATTTTTATATTCTTGCTTATATATGAAACAATAAATTGTTAATTTGATACTATTTTTTTTCTGTGTGTATAATCGAATAGCGGAAACCAAGCCGCTGACTTTTCTCTGTAAAATCCTGCTGTATAATATGCGCGCGTTTTAAATCGATATAATATAAATTAATAAGTCGGTTCGCGCGTGGCCGTGGTGGGTCGTATTTTAAAGCGCACTCTCGTTCGCGCTCGCGAATTTATGGACGGTATCGCGTGTCAGTGAACTGTCCAAGACGGTCTCGGGATCTCGCTCCCTTTCCCCGCTTTCGTTTTCGCCGGGGCACGGCGCGGGTAAAGAGGCGCGCGTTTTAACGGCCGCGCTGAAAAATCGCTCTCGCGCGTGGGCGTGACGACGAGTGGCGATCTCTTTCGTTACAAAAATTCAATTGAACGTGACGTGCATTAAGTCAATAAGTCGCGCCGTAACAGCGGCGGCGCGGAGAACGGTGTGATACAGAAAAACACCTGCGAGCTTTCGAAGCAGCTCTCGAATTCGGAACGGAGAAAAAAAAAATAAACATACCGCGCGTGGAACCGAAAGCCGAAACGTACGCGAAGTATTTGTCGCGCCTCGCGTTTCGTTTCTTTTTTTCCTTTTTACTTATCACCGTGCGAATGAATGTGTCGAGGAGTTTACGACGAAAATTGAGATCGTAAATTTTGAGTCTTCGAACGTTGTAAAAGAAAAACCTCGTGGTTTACAATCGACGAAACGAAATCCTTCTCCTCTCACTTAATCTTTACGGCTTTGCCGAAAATAAATATTACGCGTGATCGCGCGTTTTTATCACCGCGTTATCGCCATTTATCAACGCTACCTGGCACGGCAGGTAAACACTGCGCCGCCACCGCCGCCGCCCGCGCCGCCTGTGCCGAGGAGACACCGTCGGTTCCCCCGTCGCGGCGCAACGGTAACAAATAGCAATTAAACGGCATTAATTAGGTCGTTGCGCGGTGACAAAGCGATTCCGCAGTTAAATAGCTTCCGCAATTAACGCCGCACGCTCGCGTCGTCGTCGGTCGTATTGCTGCTGGCTGCACTCGTGCGCGTTTGTTGCACATTCTCGCGCGCCACCGGCGCAAGAATAATTACGCCTGTGCAACTTACATACGTAACCCCGCGATAAATTCACCACGTTCGCGCGCGCGTACGTTACACGGCATGTCGCGTGCGTTACGCGGGTTCGCGCTCTCCTCGGTATGTTGATTGTGATGGCTCTTGCTGAGAATAATCGTACAACATCGAGAGAACCAAGTATATCACTGCGGCTGAGTTTTATTTAATTATAAATACATATGAATGTATTTCAAAAAAACATGTCTCCCCCGTCGATTCCCCTTGTAATTTCTCGAATTCAATTGTAGATGTGGCATATCACACCCAGAGAGAAAAGTAATGTTTACATTGATAAAATTGTTTCTTTAACTTGGTTCTTCTTCTTTTTTTTAAATTTAACTGAAAGTACCTTTGAAGAGAATAAAAATTCATTTAATTTCAAGAAATAACGTTATTATTAAGGTAAATAAATTATTTGTTTAATTTAAAGTAAGGAAAATATTGACAGAAATGTAAAGTAATTTAGTCATCCTATTTTTTAAAAACATATTTTTTATTTAAAAATTTGATTAAAGAAAGATTTATTAAAGAAAATAAATTTTTTTCTTTGAAAAAAAAGATTTGCACAAACTATTTCTTTAATTGTAATAAAAGGAACAGTCAAAAAACTTTTTCGAATCAAAGAAATTTTTCTTTAGTCATATAGCAAAAGAATATTTATAAACATTTTGTGACAACGTTCTTCGTCATGATGGTAAGGGGCAAGAATCACGTTATCACAATGTAATAATTTTAAAGTAATAATAAAATTTAATGATCATTAAGTAGTCACACCCCGTTCAATTTGAAGATTGAAGGGTATAATATGGTTCTGATCTCTCGTTTGAAAGCTCGCTGAAATTACCGTAAAAGCTTATGAGGTGTGGCTCAAAGTCCGAAGGATATTAAAGTCATTATCGATAATAAATTATCGCAAGCGATGTCGTACCGCTGTTGTAACTGTAAAAAAAAATTCATCGCTTAGACGAATTGATTTGACTCGGAGCTATTATTGTATGCAATCAGACGCAATTATTTACGTATTGTTCAAATCGGAGCTCAGTAAAATTAAATAATCAGGAAGAAATTATAACTATAAATATAACGAAGATATAACTAAAAATAATGAGAATCAAAAATGTAAAAAAAAAAACATTTATTTTCTTCTCAATTTAATGCTAATGTCATTCAAATGTTATTTCATCTTAATTTAAATTTTAGTTTTAATTTTAACTCAATAAAATTTCGCCAGACACGTTACTCATAAAAAAAAAATTACGAAATTGAATTTATATTTAGAAAAAATTGTAAAAAAATATTTGCATAAAAGATGTATGCAATTATAAATAATGTGCACAAATTAAATGCAAAGTTTTAAATTAAAAAGTAAAATGTAAAAGTATAAATTTAAAAGTATTAATTGAAAGACTCGGAAATTTATCAATTCAAATGATCGAAAGATGCGCGGCGCGCAGGTTGTTTTGAACGCTTTAATATACTTCGGTCATAATTCTTTTATGATGAATGTCTCTCAGTGATTAGAATTAATGCGTTTCCGTGATTAAAATGCCTAATCAGTTTTATTTGATTTGTCTCGCGTATAACGGCAAGAACGGGTTATTCGAGTGCGTAGGCGGTCAAATAAATTGATTGCGATTACGTTGAAGATGCACTTCCTCGGCAAAATAGAAAATTTCCCATCTTACTAACGAGCTTTTTTGGAAAATGAGTAGGCAGCAGTAATTTATGTTGCACATGCAAATAATTGTGCGAAATTAGGCGAACAATTGTTATAATTGGGCAGATTTGTCGCGATAGCGCGAATGAAGGACGATTATACGCTCTTCTGGGAAACGGAAAAACGCGCGGGATTATGCAATTCGCGTTCGGGAATTTGCAGGAACGAGGAAAACATTTAATGCAAGGCACGCCGTAACGCTTTAATGGCATCGACGGCATTCGACGCGACGGACCGTGCATCGCGATCGAGGAATCGCTGCATCACTGCACCGCAGCATTGATCGTTGTTGAGATCACACTGATTTTTTTTCTCCGTTTTAATTCCCTCATCTTTCGCAACGCGACCTCTAAACAACGAGACTGATAAATCGCGCGTTACTACACGAGCACAATAAAAAAAAAAAAAGGGAAGACGCGTCTCTGGAAAGCTCAAAGTCTGAAGTTATTTTCGAACGTCTTGGATACAAGGTCCGCTTAACATCTTCCTTTTCATATTTTTAAAAATGATATTTGCTTCAAGAGATATTTTCTTCTCTCGTCAATTTAAAAATGAAGCTAAGCGAGATACGTTAATACCCCAAGTATTTACAGGATAACGCGATGCGTAGGAGCGGAAACAGTTTTTTTTCACTTAAACTATGCAATTGAGTTTCGACCAGTGGAAACTCTCCCCTGGAATTATTATTTATCCACATGCCGTATGGAAAAATTTTAATTTAATCGGCCTGAATCGTTGTACAAATATATCGTGCAACATGCCGCTTATAAATTATATCTTGCACGATCATCTGTCTGACCGGCCTGATTAATCGCTCGCGCGATTTACTAGCATTGCGAAAGTGTGACAACGAACGATCTAGACTAGAGGAATATCGTTCCTCTCGGTCGTAATGATTTTATTTAAAATGGCCATTAATTTATTTGACGGCCGATAAAAATCTCGATCTAGTAATTGCTCTTGACTTTTCCTGTTTTTCACGTCGTTCTTACATGACATTTATTATTATTTAAATTGATCTAAAATGATTCTAGAAACTCAATGGTATAATAAAATCGCGGAAAAGAATAATTAATAAATCTCTGGAGGGTAACAATCATCGATAAATAAAATTTATGTCAAACTCTACGTTTCACGAATTATAATTCTAGACTGAGCAAAGATTGTTAAATACATAGCAAACTCGCGTATGTAGTAAGTAATTGAAATAAATTGAGCTCTTCATTTGAATCAATCTTTTTAAATAAAAAATGTGTTTTTTAAAAAAATAGGATGACTAAATTACTTTACATTTCCGTCAATATTTTCTTTACTTTAAATTAAACAAATCATTTATTTACTTTAACAATAACGTTATTTCTTGAAATTAAATGCATTTTTATTATCCTCAAAGGTATTTTCACTTCAATTTAAAATTATAGTTTGCTATATTTATTATATTTATTAATATTATTATCAATTATTAATAAATAAATATAATTATTAATAAATAATTAAATTTATTAATATTTGGTACAGTTATCACCACATTTCGCATTCATAATTAAAAAAAAGAGTATTTAAAAAGCGACGTTTAAAACGTATTGTTGTAGAAAAATCGATTTTCCAAAAATTTATCCTCGAAATGAGCTTCGTGCGTTACGACTGCTACGTGTGTAACAAAACGATGCGTAGTAAAAGATAATAATTGAATGCCGGTACAGCGGAAATCGTTGAATCTCGACAAGCGATCGTTTGTGATGCGAAACAAAAAGTACCGTGAGAAATCTCGTCTATCGACTGGCGTCGTCGCCATAACTTTTTTTACGTTCGCTCGTGCGCTCAGCGAAATCCTTGTAAGGTTTGACCTTTATTATCGTATAATTATAAAAAAAAAGCGTTATAAAACTCATTTACCTTCTCCATTTATTTAGTTTCAATTAATTTCGACGCGCGTCACACAGCGGGCAATTTTTTTTTTGCACTACAGAACTGCAGATAAACAATAAAAGCTAATTTTTTTTTTCTTACGCTCCAATGGATCTCACGAAGAATTTTAAATTTTAATTCGCGGCGAGAATTAACGTCAGATTCCTCCGTTTATTCGTCTCACTATAAAATTTAATTGCATCACGTTCCCGGAAGGCTCGTAAAGTAGATTTTACGCGACAAAACTATTGGTTTCGCATTTACCTTTAAATTGAGAAAATTTGCCTATTTAATTCTTCTCTTTTTTTTTCACGGAAATTCTCAGTCTTCAACGAAGGATTCTCTCGGTTAGCGTGTCTAAGGAATATTCCCGATGAAATAATTAATGACATCTCCCCCTCGATGAGTGGAATAATGACGGAGCGAGGGATTAGAGTAATGTGCGATTAAAGAACACCTTCCTCTTGCATGAAACGATGAATTGACAACACATAAACACACGTCGTCGGATTATCGCGGTGATTATCGAAATCGTTAAGGTGCAATTTCTCGAACGCATAACATTAATAGCGCGATGCTAATCGCGCGTGCAGAAGCCATCGCCGTGAGCCAGTCGCGAACACTGTAATTGTGTACGCATAGAAAATGAGGCACGCCAACCACGTGGTGGAATGCAAAATTTTCCGCTTCGCATCCGACTCGCCGTTTCCGGCCGAGCACGGGCCGGGATCGCTTTGTCGGGTAAAATTGAATTTTCCTGTTCCGGAAATTGTCAGAAAAACCGAGGACGAATTGGGAGAACATGTAAATTCCGCGAAATTTTAAGTTCAATAATTTTAGATAATCTCGAAAGCATTTCGTTAATCATCGACACTCGCGCAAAACGCTATGCGAGATTTTTCATTGAATTTTGAATTGTTGTAATTGTAACCAGGTTTTCGAAAATTCGAGGAAAACGGAGATGGGAGAAAAAATGCGCAGGAGCCTCGAGAAAATAAGCATCGCGTTTTGCTCGACAATTATCGATAATTAGAGTGTAACGGAAAATGGAATGCAAACGTTTCGTAACTCCCAAGTTTTATCTCAAGCGTTTTCGCTGGAGGAAAAACAAATAAGCAACAAATAAATTAAAGAAATTCAGAAAATAAAATTTGAATTCATCGCACAGTTTCAAGAATGCAATAATGAGTTAAATGGAACTTTTTGTATCTCGTTAATTTTTAATGTAATTTGATGCGCGTTGCAAATCTACAGTTCAATATCTGCGATTGCAAATTAATTGAATAAGGCTGTTCTATTTATTTAGAAACATTATTTCAAAGAACTAACGAACTTGTATTAAATTATAAGAATGTCAGGTCGCGTTCTCTTTATGAATTGCACGCAAGTCGCGATCTGTCGAGAGCAATTTAAAGCGCTGCAAAATTAAACGTGCATAGCACAGATACAGCCGGTCGATAAAATAGGAATTTATTGTGATCAGTAAATAAGCAAAAAATATTATAGTTCAAATCATTGTGTATCGAAATATTAAAAAATTGATTCAACAATATTTTATCATTATCGCACGACGCTCGATAAGAATACTTAAATATAATAATATATGTCTTGAAGTTCGAAGTATGTCATGAATGATAAAGTTGCAGTTCTCTTTTCGCTGAATAAGAATCTAATGCTAAAAAGATCTTATGTTAAAGTAAAAAAAATATTTATACTACTTTTGTCCAATAAACACATGAATTATAAAAATTTCGTGATATCGTAATTTGCTTCACGATTTCGGGATGAAAGAATGAAGAATTAAAATCGTAACAAATTGCGTTACTCCGTTTTTATACGTTTAACCTTGAATTTTCCGGAGAGACGGACAACTTGATTAAATGGAAAATTGTGTCGTAGTCTCTTTCTTAAGATACATTTAATTGGATGCAATTGCATAACGATATGCAGTGATGCATTCATGCAGATACGTCGCCGGTGAACGCCGTGCAAGATATTCAAGCCGGAAACGCATTCTTTGTATTTTCATATATTTATGCACGTAAATGATTCAAAGAACTTCCGCAGGATTGATAAAATGACACGATTGCCTGCAGAAAAACCGCATGAAGCGTATCGTATCGGGTCGAGGTTTAGCTATTAAATCAGTAACTCATCCGTGAATTCGCATTGATTTGAAAACAGAATTATACTCATAAGCGTCTTATTCAATGCAAGATACAACGCGTAAGATTAGTAAGATTAGAGATATGTAAAAGAATAAATTAAAATAAAACATTAAATTTGAAAAGTGTATCAGTGCATCGTCTTGCTTTACGCGTTTTGAGATACTCTCTGAATTCTTTCGAGTGGAATCTCACTTTAAAAGAGCGAAAATCCGGCTATTTGGCTGGATTTCCACTCCAAAGAATTTAGAGAGTACAGATTTCTTTCTTTCTTTCTATCTCTGTGCAACATTAAATACGAAAGGACACTGTAATACTCACGTCGCTTTCGTTGCTCTTCGGGCATCTCCTCGTCCCCCTTGGGTACCGATGATGCATGATGCTGCACTCGATCATTTTCTACGTATCCTTCAGGAAACACCGTGGAAACATTCATCCCACCGAGTTTCTGGAATCAAAGGATTTAATTGCGATAATTACTAATCCTTAATCCTTGAATCAGCGGTTCTCGAAACATTCCTCTCATTATTCATACTCCTCGAATATTTCAATCGTTATTCATTCCTGAGAGCAGTAGAAATTTTTCAGTATTATTTATTGCAATATTTATATAATAAAAATTAAAACAAAATCAAAACAATCTTTCGATCGCTCGAAGAGATATGTAAATATCGCATGTTTTATTAATTATCATACATCACTACCGTTTTTTCATTCGTGCGACTTGTGAACTTTAGATTGCCTCTCCTCATCTCGAGATGTAAAGTATCGACAAAATGTAAACAGCGCATTAACGACGCAAATAGAACAAAAAGGCGATATAAATTAAAGACGCACGATTTGATTCGTAATTTAAACAAGAAACGCGATCTCGACTATTTCGCGGATCACTCGCAACGTAACTGCATTCTTTATTGAGGCCCCGATCCTATCAGAATGGTTGCTAATTCGTCCTCTAAATTCAACTTCATTAGCATGTCTTTGTCAACTTTGTCATTGATCGCGTGTACAGACTAAATGAAAAAAAAAAAATAAAAGAATGTTTTATAACAAAATAGAAAATAATAAATTGTAATTTGAAAAAAAATGCTCTTCATATTTTTTGTTACTTTAACATTAATGCATATTTTTTGTTATTTAATTAAAAAAAAAAAAATCATTTACCGCCCAAGTCAAATATTACAGTTTATTTTTTTTCTTCACAATTAGTAAATTATTGTATTATTGTTAAAACTAAATTTGCAATAATAATTATTAGAAAAATCAATTAGAGATCAATATGCAGAATACAAGATATTCTTTGTGCAGTGAAGAATAAACAGACTGGCAGGAAACTTTTTATCCTAGTAATATTGTCCTCATTCCATTTTATTGTCACGAAAATTACCATTATCCACACTCGAGTGGCTTTAGAGTTCATTAGTTGCTTGGTGAAAACCTAGTTAACGTATGTCCTCTAGTTTAAGAAGTTTCGTTTTTGTCAGTCGATGAAATATAAGACTAAAAACTTGAATAAATGTGTAAATCTTGAAAATTGCACGAATTGTACTTAAAATTTGCGTTTAAGTGGCGGTGCTGACAACATTTTCTTCCTTCTTAATTTATTATCTTTGGCTGCAGACCAAATAAGAAACATTATACATATACATAAAATATGTGTATATATATAAATCTAATAAGAAATATATATAGGTATGCATATATTGCGAGGCACACATAAATTCTGACTCATTGTCAGTATTCAGGTACGACGATAAGAAGCTTCGTACCACATTTGTCATTACGTCATAACATCTCGGCCGCGTCATCGTCTACAAAAGCCGACATTCGAATGAAAGAGTAAGTTACCTTTCGTTTGCAAAAGCTATGAAAATCGTACTTGAATACATAACGACGCAAACTGATGATAATGATAATTCATTTCGATATACGATAAACTATATTACACGTTTAAATATTAATTTTTTATCAACGTATACAATTGTAATTAAACGATATTTAATCTTTGTAAATTTTTAAACAACTTCTAAAATTTTACAAGACGTTATTTACAAAGCTTGGAATTTTTCTCAAGTATAAAGTTTTAACGTTATTCGTAAAATATCGTAGAATAAAATAAAATTAAGCTAAAAAATTTAAATATTTAATTATTTAATAAAGAGCGTTCAATTGTTACAAAATAAATTATCATATTCTCATTTGTGGACTTTCGATGCTATCGGTAAATTCTTGTCTAATCAGAAAAAGGAAGAAACTTACTCCTAAACGCTGGTTTAAACCGAATCTCCTGGCGGTCGAGTTGTAGAGCAGGAATTCACGCCACAGGCTCATATAGGAAGTCTTCTTGCCAGGGGGACGCGACATCCCCAGACGCCACTCTCAGGTTCTGCGGTCCAGAAGCCACTACCTGCCAGCCTCCGTGGGTCATTTACTCCACCACGAAACTGGCTGAGCTGGCGGATTATCCTAGTCTCGTTGCGTCAGGACTGGCCAGGACTAACTCGCGAAGACAGCGACCAGCGAACGGTCACTGAAAGGATTCGCCAGGGTGATCCTCGGTCACCCCAAACCCGCCGACCCAACGTCCACGTAGCGAGGGTGGTGGTGGTGATGGCGGTTAGTGCACGTGACGACCTTGGCAGCGACCTCGCTGAGTTGCGTGACGCCGTAGTGATCATTCCGCTCGCAATGTTCCGGTTGCATTGGTCTACTTCGCGCCGATCTCGATACCGTTACTATTGTCCTAACAAATTGCTAATGAAATTGTAAATTTAAAAAGTTATAGATTTTCAGAGACTCGCGCGCGCGAAGAGCGACCGTATCGCTCCTTTAATTAAGGATTTCCTAATATCAGCGATGTTTTATGATTGTATAAACAAATGTGTTTCAATTTTATTTTTTCGTAATAAATAATCAATTAATTAGTTCCAGACTCTCAAAATTTAAATACAATTAATGAGTATAAATGATCCCTCTTCTTTTCTTCTTTCATTCTTACTGTTAAATAAGAGATATTGTATTTTCCTTTTTTTCTGCTTTCTTTTTCTTCTGTTTTTCTCTTTTCTCATTTTTAAAATAAATAAAATTCTTATTTTTTTATTTTTTATTTTCCCTTTTTGTTTTCTTTTTCTTTTCTGTTCACCGTCGTTTCTTTTCTTCCATTTTACTTTCTCTCCTCTTTTTCAAATTCTATAGCATTTCCTTTAAAATATCCTTTAAAATAAAGATATGTTGGCTTGGTAAGCATCACCTGTTTCTGATCCTTCATAGATATTATGAAAATGCAAAGACATACACATGCCTTAATTATTCATCGACTCTAGCGATATTCATTCTAATAAGTTGTGAAAATATTCTCCATCGTAAAGCTAAAATTTCATAAGCACTCTTCAGTCGTGCGTCTAGCACGTGATAGTCTGTAATTATATGTTTTATTTTTTTGTGGTAAGATGTTTTCGAGGAAAAGGTTCGTTAAGTAGCGAGCAATTCAAAAGCACTATCACTTCAAATAATAAGCTGTTTTAACGTTAGTGTCAAGAAAAGAGAGAAAGAGAGAGAGAAAAGTATTACCTGCTGGTAAATGTAGTGTATTATTTTTTATGGTTTGACCTATTTTTGATCTAATGACAATTTCATGAACACTTTCATCTCCATAAGCTCCCGATATCTATCCAGTGTAAATCTATATTCGTGATCGCAGCTAAAAGAACATAATGCTGAACGTTTTCTGATAATTAAATTATAGAGATCCAGAATTAGCAGGTGCTTGAATTGGAATATGCTCTCTATTTATGGCTCCTACACAGTTGCGCATATGCCAACATATATATTTATTTTGTTATATACATAAGGAAATATTGAAATTAAGTATATAAACAGAAGAGATCTAGAAACAAAAGATCTAAAATTAAAGTATTACTTAATACATAAACTGAAAACATGATAAGATAATATTATATTAATTTTAAAAACACAATTAGATAGACATTAATTAAAGATAATTACCAAAATATGTATGCATTAAAAAAGGATAACAAATCTGATGTTTACGAACCAAAAACACGATAGAATTACATAGATTTGATCTTATCTAATTCTATAAATTTTTGAAGCAGGAGATGCTGAACGTGATAATAACAAGAAAACTTTTCTGAGATAATAATATGTTAACATCTAAAATTTCTAAATATAAATATGAATTCTTTCTTATAAATTAGGCCCACTTGACACGTTACAGTCGCTGCTCCAGGAAGTGGATATAATAAATCGACAAATAAATCGAATCGACGTCGATTAAACGGCGATGGTATCTAACAGATAAACATCTGATCTGAACTTCTCCCCGTGTCGAAACATCTCTTCTTTAATTGGTCAATTCGTAAAATTCTTTGTTCTAATTGATCAATAAAACGCTTCGAAGCATTTGTGGCATCAAGTGGACCTAGATTGACTGTGGGATCTAAGCTCTTGAACAGATAAATAGTATTATGTGACTATGACATTAATGTCTTATATCTTATTTTATTGTGCGTTAATTTTCAACTCTTATTCCTATTTTATACCTAATATTTGATATTTATTCCCCGTTTCTTCTATTATGCGCAGAGCCTCATATTTCTCTTCCACCGCCTACGACTTTTGGCCTTTCACACAAAGGAGAATAAACAGAGCATTATCAAGGCCACAGATAAGATTCCGTTAGGAGTGACGGCGATCTCCGACCGCGAACTTCCGTTCATCGCCTGCAATGGCCAATTACTTTCACGGCTTATTTTGATTACGCCTATTTAGATTACGTGATATTCATTTGCAACCGAGGTAAGAGTTTTACGCGATTTTTACGATGCTAACGGTATCGAAGAGATCTCGTTTTTCTCCAAGACTTGTTTCAACTCTTTGTCGATTGCCTAACTTCTTTTAAATTGCATTAATTCATAATTGAACTTTACGTTACGCAGAACATCTTTCTGCAACGTTTATACCCTCCCGTTCTAATCATAACATTTTATTGAGTTGAGAGTTTAATTCATCAACGTCGATTTTCAATGCTGACAAGACGCCTGTATCAAAATTATTAGCATGATGATTTCGGAATTTGCGACTATTAAAATCGGCAAAAGGATTCGCTATTAAAAGCTATTTGTTATTTCAAGTCTCTCTCTCTCTCTCTCTTTCTCTTTCTCTCTCTCGATTCCCGCGCAGTCCTCCCCGGCGTTCTATTTTGCAACCGTTAACCAGCGTTATGGCGATATGGTGAGCTCGCGTGCAGATAAAACCGCGAACAATTAGCATACGTGAGGTCAGCCGGTGGACGCGATGAACGGGGGTACGTCATATCTGCAGTTTCTTGCACCCGTAACGATCGGTTCGCGAAGCGCCGCAGGAAAGCTCGCAGGAGTCGCATAATTGCACACATCAATCTATAAAAAAAAAAAAAAAGAAAATGCCACATGCTATCTCTGCCGCGATAAAAAATTTATTCGCCTTGCGTCGAACCTCGTCGTCGCGCCGGGTACCTTTTCAGACGTAAGAATCCAAGACCATCTGTCATTTTCAAGCGTTACGATAACGAAGGTCTCATTTGAGAAGCAAATATATATTTGCCTCTCAAATATCTCTTTGTCACTCTAATCGGAAAATTTATTTCTGGGTTTATTTATGACTTCTCATGTTGCGGCAATCGAGAAGAATAATGCAGGCCGATCTTTCGATTTCGCGCGCGCCTAATTTTCTTCGAGATAAAACGAAGATTGACATGCGGTTTCGAATGCCTGGTTTCTTTCGAGCCGTCTCCTTAAAATCTGACACGAAGCAGTGCCCACGAAACTGTTTCGAGCCACATAAACTTGCATCTGCACCCGATATCCGCCGAAATCAGAAACGCAATTTAATGAAATCGGAATTTGCAAATGAAGAAATAGATAAAAACGCGGAAAAAGTAAAAAATTAAGAAAATTGAATAATATAGCAATAATAATTATTAGTAACATGATAATATAGAAAATATACTACGTAAAAATGTACATACGTATATAGAAAATTTAATGTAATAAATGTTATATGGATTCCTTAGCGTGGAACGTTATAGATGAAAAACGGATCCAGTGACTTCCGGGTCTCGATTCGTTTACAAGGAAATATCGATCGTGGTCTTATTATTGCGATCAAGGCGATTTTTCCGGTCGAGTCGCTCTAGAGAGATGTGACAAGGTCGGATTAAAGGCGAGAAAGAATTGCTCATCCGCGCGAAACCTATTGATAGGAAGATAATTGATGTAAGATGATCGCTAAGGATCGACAGTAACATGTAATAAGAATCCACTCGTTTAGCTACATTTTTTAAACGTCGCTATTCCTCAATTTTTTAAATACTATATGTACTATTGATTATAACATTTGACAATATTAAAATATTAATTATTTATCTGATTTTAATTAAACAAAAATTGAAGTTTTCCTCCTTTAGATATTTATTAACATCATTGTAAAGGATAGAATTAAAATACAACTCGCTACTGAATTCGCTGTTACATGGAAATAGGCAGGTTGACACGCGCCTCACGTGCATTCTTGGTTGGCGGAAGGATAAAACAAGGTAGTTGACAGTGCGCGACGACGGTCATGTGAAAAGAGCGGTAATGACTCGGCGATGACGATCCTGTTGTGCCGCTTCGCGGAATGTGCTTGGGGAACGTGAAATGATTCATCTGCTTTTCACGGAGGACAAATCAAGATCTTAACCGTGTCACTGAACTCGCGTTATTATTTCGCGTCCTCTCTATTCTCTGTGTACGTCTCAAATTTATTTATGACAAATAAACTTGTTATTTTAGCAATTAATTCGCAGCGAATAATTTTATTAGCGTATTATTTTATAAAGCTAATTAGCGCGGAAAAATTTGCCTCCTTAACTTTATCGATTTTTTTTATTTTTCCTCTCTCTCTCTCTCTCTCTCTCTATATATATATATATATATATATATATATATATACAGGGTGATTATTAATGAATGTCCCCACTTTTTACCGTAGAAGCATGCATTTATAATTTAATTTGTAATTTGTAATATAATAATATATTAGAAATATGTATCCGTCGGTAAATCATGCTCCTATGATAAAAAGTGAGGACATTCATTAACAATCACCCTGTATATATATATATATATATATATATATATATATATATATGCTTTTCATTTAATAATATAGTCAATAACAGTAGTCTCTTCCTACTTTCTTAATATTCTTCTGTTGCAAGAATTTTTTGTAATTTTTGTTTTGTTATGTCTAGCAAAAGTTTCTTCTTCACGTTCTCCCATACTAGTCTTCTCTTGCCAGTTGCAACGATGCGTGCACTTTAATACACAATAAATATGCACACTTGCGGTTGAGCTGTATAAACCTTGATTCAGCGCCCAGATGACAACGCGGCCAAGATCTCAGCTGGTCGGCAATGACAACAAATTCTAACAATACGACTCTCTTACGCGACATACGTGCCGTCATGTTAGCATTATGCAGCTCCCCGAGCACATTGCCACTTCATGTTGCAATATTTCTCTCCCTCCCTCCCCGTAGCATCGTGGTGTAATTATAGTTCCGCTTTAGACGAAACAATATACGACTCGAAGAAACGCTTTGTTCGAAGCCGACGCTTAATTCTCCCCGATGGCTAATTGGCTTATTCGTAGTAGCTTTGCGCGTCTCTAGGATACCGTAAAAGCAATGACGAACAAAACATCGCGTGTTAATTCCGCATCATTGTCGAGGTTACGTCGTATCAATCATCGTGCGAACAGATTCCACAAAGAGAACTTTTTAATACAAAATACTTTTTAATTACAAAAAATTACGAATGCTTCATTTTTGCACGTATTATACGCAGCTGCGTTCTAAAAGGTGAGAACAAGATATCTAAAATAAAATCGCAGCCAATTCCGTGAAAATTTTTTAGACATTTATATAGCAAACGTTATAAATTTTATATACCTGCTATTCGGACATGCACGAGCGCGAGATTCATCATCGGCGGATATAAGGATGATTGCGCGGGATGAATCGCGTTTCGGATTACACAGATCAATCGAGAGAGAACGGCTACTTAACATTTTCTTGCGCCGCGCGGCATTCGCTACCGCCCCCGCGTATTTCCGAATGCCGATTATACGAGTGCATCAATTGTCTCAATGATACTTGGCTTACTCACGCGATTAATTTAACAAGACAAAAGGGGAACACATTGCGCAAAATGGTACGAATATTTCATGAATATTGACGAGTTCTGCATAAGAAAATTTTATATTCAAAATATCTTTTTTAATCTTATTTGCTATTCGCGTTTTAGGCAAAAAGAAAAACAAATGTTCATAAAGTTTGAAAGTGAATTTAGAAGTAAATTTAGAAAAGAGAAACCAAAGAACGTTAAATACATAACAAAAATAAAATTAAAAATGTTACTTTTGAGGGCAAATTATTTATCAATTGAGAAATCTTAGACCGAATGGAAAACTACATGGAAAAAGATAAATTATAAAATTAACGAAAAGAAATTAAATTGTAAAGTTTAATCGTAGGTTAAGGCTACAATGAAATCATCTTGCTCCGAGTAGTCGTCGTCGCGGTTAGGTGATTCCCCCTTCGTTATGCATCGCGTGCACCGCAAGGAAGTACCGTTGAAACCGTACTTTCCTTTTCCTACCGGGAAAACGCCATTTCCGATTACACGTCTTAAGAAAGGTACGATCGAAGGTGCGCCAAAGGCAAAAAGGCTATTTGCTGCTGCAAGAACTGCGCCGCTGTTGTTTCTTATCTCCCCGTTGCAAGTTATTTGAAATATCTTTACACTTGCGTATATTTATTTATGCCTATGTATGTCAATGTAAAAGTAGTATGTTGTATCAAAATATTATCTATATATATATATATATATATAATCTATATATATATATATATATATATAAAGCACGTTGGATTTTTTTCAACTATTTAAATGCTCGAGTCTTTCACACTGAAAGAAAGAATTGTAGTGGTGGCATATATGAGGAGGCAACCATACAAATTTTGTTAATGAAATTATAATATATAGTTAACGGAATTATAATATATAGTTAAGTGAACTATATTATGGTTATTGCAACTTAATTAATAGTTAAGAGAATAAATAAACTATATTATACATATGATATACTACAACTATTTTTTATTAGTTCTCTTAACCATTAATTTAGTTGCAGTAACTATAATATAGTTCACTTAACTATATATTATAATTGTATTAACAAAACTTGTTAATAAAAAATAGTTGTAATTACTATATTATATAGTATATTACAACTATTTTTTATTAATTCTCTTAACCATTAATTTAGTTGCAATAACTATAATATAGTTCACTTAATTATATATTATAATTGTATTAGCAAAATTGTTAATAAAAAATAGTTGTAATTACTATATTATATAGTATATTACAACTACTTTTTATTAATTCTCTTAACCATTAATTTAGTTGCAACAACTATAATATAGTTGACTTAACTATATATTATAATTGTAAATAATAACAAAACTTGTTAATAAAAAATAGTTGTAATTGCTATACCTATTATATAGTATATTACAACTATTTTTTATTAGTTCTCTTAACTCAATTGCAATAACTATAGTATAGTTTACTTAACTATATATTATAATTGTCTTAACAAAATTTGCGTGGTTGTCCCCTTACAGTTGCCACCACTACAATTTTTTCTCTCAGTGCACACGATGAGGTCGCCTCAAATCAAGTTTCGCTTCTTCTCCTTTCATTGCAACCCTCCCAAAACAATCGCATTTTATAGTGGACCGGCGTAAAAATGATTGTAATGCAAATGCCAAGAGGCGCATCGGAAACAAGCCTAAATAAGCAAGTGTAATCCAGACCGTAAAACGTACTTGTCGATGACACTTCACGAGACAAGTTTTTCAAATAAAATTCTTTAAAAATTTAGATCCTTAATCACGATTTGATATTCATTTGATTGACCTAAAGTTGGAGTCGTAAAATCTTTATTCTCAACGTTGCAAAAATTCAAACATGTTTTCATAGTTATAAACTTCATTGTCTTGCGAAAGACAAAAGTTTTTTTTTACAAACTACAGTAATAATTGTCTCGCATTTATGTAAATTGTTCTTTCAAATAATCCCCCGTTTATTCAAGATTGATTTTATTCGAGCAGACAATTAAATCCCTGAGAAATTTTTTTTTAAGGGCCAAGTCTTTTTAACCGCAAATTCCTCGACGCCGCTTGACTCACTCGTCAAAGTAACTCAATAGAGTCTCTCGTTTTATGCGAAATTTATCTTACAGCCGAGATCATTAACCGCACTTTTATCGGCGACACGTTTCCGGAAATATTAAGTCCTCTCGCGCGTAAACTTCTTATTTATCAAAATGTGTATGTACATACGCATTTCACGCGTGGACTCGTCCACGTTGTTTGTGCTCGTGCACTCGCCACTTTTAACCGCGATACCCCACTACTTTGCTGTCCGCCAGCCTGCCAGTCGGTAGAATTACTACAACGGATACCTATCTCTACGTGAGGCCCGACCGGCCCGAGAGCCCAGCTTGCGACAGTTGTCGCTCGGTCGCTCTCAGAGAGCCATCTCGGCTCCCGTCGCAGATCAGTTCCGTTCTAATAAAAGGATCTTCGGAGGCATCTCAAAGGATTCGCAAGGAAATCATCGAGTAACCTTTTAACGTACTTCCAAGCACTTTCAAGGGTCTCTCGGAAACTCGCGAGAAGCTGCTGACAAGACTAGGAAGAATTTATTAATTAGTTGGCTGCAAGATTTCGGGGTGAGTCGAGAATTCATGTTTGTATTTACGTATATTTTTTTTTTTTTTTTAACTTCTTATTATGTTTATCCTAACAATTTATTTATGAGCATATGATAATTTATTCACAACTTATTTGCCGTATATTGTATCTGTTCAATTGAATCGTGGAGTAAGTCTTTTTACTATGAGGCATAATGAAGAAACGTAATAAAAAAATCAAGACTAGTTAAAATTTAAGAACAAACTACACACGCTAAAGTCAGTTGGTATCTCGAACTTCACGTGTATATATTTACATATGACGGCATAGTCTGTCGGAAAAGCTTTGGTACAAGTAATAACAAACATTGTAAGACATGTCGGGGGAGCATGGCTGGATCCATATAATTTCAACCGCCTCGGAGGCACAAATCGCGCTACGATAGTCGTAGAATCAGACGTTTACGGTCCGAATCAAACTAGCATTTAACGCAACGTACGTATGCCAATCATGGTGTCTAGTAAATACGTGACGTTCATACGAACGTGTTAGCTATTTTCGCTACTTTATCGTTGTTTTTACGAAAGTCATGCGCAATGTTTTTCCATTATTTATAGTATCGCCATCGTTCGCATACTCGATAAGCACACGCGTCGCAATCACACTTGAGATTAGATTTTGAAAGAAAATATCATAATTATCCATTAATAGAAAAAATTGTTAATTTTATATAAATTATAACAGTCTTTTGCAAAAAGTTTTTATTAAATAAATAATTAAATAAATTATTCCCTTTTAATCGGTCGTGTATTTATTAGTATGTAATATTTTTGAAGTGTAGCCAGTTAGATTTAATTAAAAATTAAATTAAATTCACTTAAAAATTGTAATCATTGTGAATAAAAATTGCAGAGATATAAATAAAAATTTTCATATAATATATATACGCAAGGGAAAGTAAAATAATGAATTAAAGACTAAATTTAAGACTGAAGAGAAATTAATTGAAGCTAACGCACCTAAACATTTCAATTCAAATTTCATTTCCGAAAAATCTTGAATTTCAAAAAGATAAAATTCCATCGTTTGACTTGAGCCGAATTAAGCTTTCGCCGATTGCGACGAAAAGGCTCTTAGCTTCGGTCCAAAGTGGAACGAATGGATCGCCAGTCGGACATGGTCGATCGTTGATCGATCCTTTAAAGGGATCGAGAAAGAGTCGTACAGTATCCACCGCGAAACAGAATAGAAAAATAAAGTGAGCGGAGGGGAAAAATCCCGAGAGTCCGTATAGGGATAACGATCTCTCTAACGGTCGCCGATAAATCACTGAGGATCTAACGGGTGATTTATGCTTCCGAATCGACCGGTCTTCGCTTTCGCGGAACGATCGGCAGCAATCGCGAAAGAACGTAGCCGAGATGAATTCTCAGACCCTCATGAACGGAGGGGAGTTTTATTGCCGCCAGGTGGAAGGCGATATCGATAATCGCACGACCCTTTTTTTTTGTTCGCCGTCGAATGTAGCGAAGCGTGTGAAAAGGAAGCGAGAAGGGGCGGTATGGGAAAATGGCAAGAACTCGCGACAGAAAAACCGGAGGAACGAAAACGCGTTGTACTGGAAACCTCCGAAGTTTCTGTTTATAGAACATTCGCGTTGCACCGTTTCTGTTAAAACAATCGTTCGATTGTTGAACGATTGGAATGATTGATGCTGAGACTGCCCAGCATGGAAAAAAAAAGAACGAAATCGAAATATTCGAATTTTGAGACGATCACAATTTAAAACGCATACAAACTTTAAATAAATAATTATAAATGTAATTATAATGAAGTAAGTATAACTCGAATTGGAAGACTTCTTTAAATATTTTCGTGTGTATTCAGATAAGGATATTTAAAAAAGAATAATAAAATTAATATAATTTTTTAAACATAATTCATAAATATAAAGTTCAATAACAACAATAATAAAAAATATACAAATACAGTGATAAAAATAAACTGATATTGTATGAATAAAAGAGAGCACGCGATATCTCCGAAGCAAATTTTTTTTAATCATTCCCAGAGAGATTCGCGTTTTAATAACGTTTCAATAACGTTTAACGCGCAGGGAACTGTCGGCGTAAATAATAAATAATGTAACCTGTTAATTCAATCTGTTGGCGTACGATTTGCCGCGAACGTAAATTCGCGTTTAATTAAAGCTCCGATAAAACGCATTTGCAAAAGCATAAACTCCGCGCGAGCGCACGGCAATCAAATAAACAAAAGGAAGAATAAATAAACGATGGGAAATAAAGGGATTCGACTCAATTTCGCAAAATACCAGACGCGTTGTCGCACGCCTCTATATTAACGTGCGAATGATAGCCGCGCCTTCAGAAGTCGGTGAAATTGCCGGCCTCAGGCGGAATTCATTAATTTAGCTAATGCCGCGCGGACGAAATGCAAAAATAACGGCAAAACGTCACACGAAACTTTGAAAAGAGAATATGATAAACGACGGTATATCGATTGTCGATGTCCGAAATTTTTGGAGCATCGAATTGCGGATTACGCAATTATATAGGCGTCATTTTTCGACTTAAGAAAGATGAACTTGAGGTTCGTGAAAAAAATCCTAGGGTTAAAATACTGAATTCCAAGGCATCTTGTATAAAAAATCGCAACTTTTGTTCGCTGGGCGAACTAATTAACGTTATCAGTAAATTGAAGATTACGAAATTAGAATTAATATTTTTATAAACTAAAAATATTTAATTATTAAAATATTAATTATTATAAACGATTTCTTGGCGCTTCCCAGATAGCGCGCAGCGTTCAAAAAGAATTCATGTTTATGTCACCAATACTGAGTTCATTTTGAAATGCAAAGAGAATTCTTTTCCTGACTTTTTCTTTCTTTTTCCAGAAAAAAAAACATTCTTTTTACATTTCAAAATGAACTCGGTAATGGTGACATAAACCTAAATTCTATTTTTAATCTTTTTGAATTCTCTGTGCTATCTGGGTTACGATGCTACGTAATCGCGAAAACTGGGACTGACGAACGATTGGTGCGACTCGTATAAGCGCATCGCCAAATAAGAAATCCGATTCATTTCGGGTCCGGACTTTGTGACGGCGAGATTTAGCAAATCGACCGCGTAAGCGACAAATAGTTTTATGACAGAGTCGGGCGGACGCGAAGGAAGAACAATCTCAGGCTGTGACATCATCTCTAGGATCGAATCATCTCAGCTCACGACTTTAGTAATGATGCCTGTAATTGCGTAATCCGCCAGATGGCATTTTTGGAAGGGAGGTCTATTGTCCCTGACGACGGTTTGCTGCTTGTATTTATCGGAAAAATCGCGCGATGAATAAATAAAAACATGACGAATGAAAAGAATCACAGTTCTGAAAGAAATTCAAATAATGTGTTAAAAATAAATCCACAATTTTCAATTTTTCTTGGATAATATACTAAAGAAAGAGATTTTCAATTACGTTCGCAACATCGTGATTATATTCGAAAGAAAATTAATTCGGGATGCGATATTAGAGTGAGATTAATAAAACTTACGCATGTGTAATAAAATGATTCTTTTAGAATTAGTTTCATCGAGATGAATATAATAATTATCGTTCTCCTATTATTCTAAATATTGTAGATATATTGAATTGCATTTAATTTGCAAATAAAAATAAATTCGTGATTTTATTCATGTAACATTAAAAAAAAATGATTTGTTTATTCGTTAACTGAAAATGATGTACTAGAAATATCACATAAAAACAATTCTTTTTCATCAAAACAGGCACTGATTTTCAATTAATCGAATTCAATGGTTTTTTTTTAATATTATTTTTATCTAAAGCTCTTTGTCGTTTTGAAATTGTAATAATTCGAAATTATGTACTTGTAAATTATAGTACTGTATATTAATGTTTAATTATACGAGCTCACACTTCGATTGGAAAAAGAACACACAATTGTATCCGTAATTAAAGCGCGTAGGTGACGATTAACTAGCTTTGGCGCGATTAGGTAATTCGAACCAATCGTTCGAGGCGAGAATGTATTATAACGATCTACATACGTAATGCCTGTCGAAGCTTTCGACCTGACGCGCTCGTAAAACGCCACGTCCTCGATCTAAATCCACCAGTCGTCGACGTCGCCACCCGCTAAACGCTGCTAAAGAAGCGAGTGTTAAAGCTCGAAAAGGGAGTCCACTCTAATTTCGAAATACTTAAAACGCTCTTATTCATTCACATTTGCATGTAACGACGATCGCGAATTTTTCTCGCTCGAAAAAGTGCATAAATAACAATTCTGCGTCTTAAAATCTCAATAGAAAATTACTTAGCTTAGCACAGCTATGAGGGAACCACATTGCGTCAGTTTTATAATCCCGAAGCAATTCTCGCCATTGTTTTTCTTGCCCCAAAATTATATTAAAACTTTTGGTCATTTCGAGATAAATATCTTTGTCCCTTATCCGACTAATATACATCTTTTTCATGACTTTTTTTTCCCAAATTTTATTGTTTACTCATTTTTTATGTACACGTCTCTCAGATGGTGAACCTGAAGAACGCCTTGGGTGCCGACGAGCTCACCGACAAGAAGGTCGGTCTCCCTCGTGCCCTTCTAGCGGAATTTCTCGGCACCCTACTACTCAACTTCTTTGGCTGCGGTGCCGTGGTGACCGGAAATGTCCTCACTATCGCCATGGCCTTCGGCCTGGTGGTGGCGGGCGTAATTCAGGGGATAGGTCACGTTTCCGGAGGTCACGTTAATCCGGCAGTCACGTGCGGTCTCGTCGTCATCGGCAAGGTAGCGATTTATACACGTTTTACATTGATATTTACATTGAATGAAAACTAGTATTTTTACGTTGTTTCCACAGGAAGCTCTCCCAAATATTTGTTCTATCTAAAATCTCTGTAACTCTCAATCGGTCTCAATCTCAGATTCATATGCAATGCGTGTAACGTGTAAGCCGAGAATCGTCTTATCATTCCGCAAATGAAATCTATCCTAAAGCCCGAAGAAATCGATATCCCACGATGAAAATCGATCATCTATAAGAAAAAGAGCTATCCGGATGATCAAAACAGATCCCACAATAATCCTTATTAGTAACCGAGCGCTACTAAAATTAATTACAGTTTATCCGACTTATTTGATATTTGTTAAAGTCCGTTTTTCAAATATTTCTCATCGGTAACAATGACAATTGCGGTAAGGAGATCCTGATTCTTGGTCGCAGGTGCCAATTATCAGGGGCATTCTGTACATCGTGGCGCAATGCGCGGGCGCTATCGCGGGCTCGGCGATCCTGAGGGCTCTCTCGGCCGACACGATGGAGGATTTCCTGGGCGTGGTGAAGCTCTCCCAAGGGATCAGTCCGGTGCAGGGATTCGGCGTGGAGTTCTTCCTCGCGCTGATCTTGGTGCTGGTAGTTTGCGGGGCGTGCGACGCCGCTAAACCGGACAGCAAGGGCATCGCGCCTCTCATAATAGGCCTGGCGGTCACCGTTGGCCATATCGTCGGCGTATGTACTTTGATTCCGATCACAGACACGGTTCCTACTTATTTTACTTTTTTTTTTTTTAATTAAAAAATTTAATCAAACAAATCCGTTTATTTTAAAATAATTACAGCCATTTCAAAATGAATATCAAAATTGAATTGAATTACGATTGTTTCAATGGATCCTAATTAAGAGTTGAAATTGCATTTGCAGTTTAAAATTTGTAGTTAAGTGAATAGTTCCTAAAAATTATAGATCTTATAAAAAGTTAAATCTGTTTTCCGTTTTCGTAATTATTTTGCGTCTTTACAACAATTTTTTGATAATCAGGTACCGCGAACGGGTGCGGGAATGAATCCGGCGCGTTCGCTGGGTAGCTCTGTGGTGATGGGCGCCTTCGACAACCACTGGGTTTACTGGGTAGGTCCGATTATGGGCGGTATCGCCGGTGCACTTATCTACGTGCATGCAATCGGACCGGCCAAGCAACCGGAAGTGCCCGCCAGGACTTACGCCTCGGTCGCAACCGAGGAAAAGGAGGTATATTACACCACAAAAATTTGAGATCACTTTCAGACACGAGTATCGAAAAATATCCTGTTGCCGAGATCTCATATAAACAATTTTCTTTTTTTCCATAAATTTTTCGACAAATCTTTCCACCTTCATGGGGGAAATTCCTTAAATATCTGTAATACAAATTTTCCAATTTTCTTAAACCTTCTATGTATAAATAAATAAAAGATTTAGTAGCTGTCAATTTTTGTTTTAAATTGTCAGTGTCTGAAAATGGTTTGAACATATAATTTCTAGACAATACAATGTAAGTCTGGCATCTTCCTATGTATTAACAAATTTAATCCGCATGAAAGTCGCTGCACCGAAATAAAACGCATTAACTTTCTATTTATAAATATTATTTAGTAAAATTTCGATATTTTGACAATGGGACTTTATTTCGCTAGTACGAAATAAATCGCTTATTCGAACCTTGCAAGGCAGAATACTTAATTAAAAAATAAAATCATGCTCATCCATTCATGCATGATAGTAAAATGCACTCTTATCTTATAAAAATTAAAATAAGACATTTTTAAAGGAAAATCTTATTCATACTAATTTTTCATATACTAATTTTTTATATATCTTCATATAATTAAAAAAAGAATTAAAAAGAGATAAAACAATCATCTAGAAATTTTTCACAAAACGATGGAATGCAAGACAGTCTTGTTTTTTTTAATTAAATTTTATTACTCTTTCTTTAATTCTTTGCAAAGTCTCGCAAGGTGAATTCAAATGCACCATTTCTCCCGGAATAAGACTTCCACTCTAAGCTCAGAATCGTCTCTGTCCCACAGAGGTTCGAGTACATTGACAGCGGACGTGGCGGACTTTAAGATACACGAAGATGTCCAGACGTACAAGAGCGATTTAACGATTCGCCTGTAGAATAGAACTTTCGCGTAAAAAAAAAAAAAAGAAAGGGAACAGCGAACATAAAAGCGACCTTGTTTTGCAGCTCCAGAATCTTACCAGCAGGAAAAACGCCAGTCCCGCTTGACGTTCTAATCGACTTTCTCTGCCAACTCGCCAATTGTCTTATATCAATAATGTGATAAAAACTATCAAACGTCTTTTCTGTAAAAACCGCACGTGTATTTCAAACCTGAAGTTTATGAAATTGCATTGCTTTCTAGCGAAGTGATCTTAAAAAAAAAAAATAAAAAAAAGCGATTGTGACGTCGATTTTTATTGATCGCTGAGGACGATCTAAGAACGCAATCATCCGCACTTTAAAATAAAATGTACAATTTTCTTCATAATCGAATACAATTAACAGTTTCTAAAAGTTCAGCAACAGAAATATTGATGAAATTTAAAAATGCTTCTGACAAGAAATAATTCGAGAAATAGCCGCGAACAGGATTAAAACTAAATGACTTAAATTGATAGATGGATTTTTCTCAAAAAAATTCTGGATTTTAAATAAAATATTAATATGTTAAGAGTTTTATAATTTTGTGTGTGTGCGTTCATAACACATAATTCATAATATATTGGACAATTAAATTTTTAAAAATTTGATTGTGTACCGCGTTCTGATATAGGTCGTCCTGCAATCATGAAAGATAAGAATGTGAAGAAAGCCAAAGAGATCTTTCGAAATATTTCACTTGCCGATATCTCATGCCACATCGGATGACGCATAGTCGTTCATAACACAAGATATGCATTTTGATAAAGCCTTTGATAATTATAATCGATCGACCAATATTTGGCTAAATGTGTCTCTGTGCTTCAATCAATAATACTTGAAAAATAAGTCACGCAACTTTCGATCATTTCGCAATAAGATTAACGCAAATTCTCGTAATTATTACGCGTGAGTTAATAAACAGGTGATTTTCTCTCGATGTTTTATACTCCATCATCGTAGATACTCTCTAAATCTCTCGAAATATATATGCACGCTTATTAAAAAAATTTGTAATATATTTGATTAAACTACTAATCTCTTAAAAGCATGTTACAGAAACGCAACTGTTCTTAAGCGTAATCATGACTTTTAATTCATCATATATATTTCATACACTGACAACGAAAACATGCATTTCATAAATAGAACTACTCGTAAAGCGGATCCTAGACGCTCAATATTACTGCACAATATTTGAATATTGCACGATATTATTGATCATCTGGAAGCTATTTTGGGTTTGTTTTGCTATTTGTTTTGTCTTCAGGAATATTGTACTATATTACTGAGCGTCTACAGGCCGTTTAAGAAAAATATTTATATATTAATAATAATATAATCATCATAGAGTACATAAATATTATCATAAATGTGAGCATTATATGTAATGTGTTGTACGGAATAAAATATCTACGTTTTTATACAAATCTTTCCAATTATTATTCTACATCGTCCAGTTATCATCAACGATTATTATATCTGTGTGTATATATGTGTAATTATTATATAATTATGTAAGTAATTCTTACCTCTTTCTCTCTTTGAATTACCTGTTTGGATATTTGTTTGAAAGAGGATGGGACGGAGAAAAGGGGCGCAATAAATATCGCGAAGGGTTTTCTACACTTACACACTTCTGTATTTTATATATGGTTCCAAATATCTTGCAGAGTATCAGATAACCTACGTGTTATCGTTTTTACTAGTTTAACGAAATAATATTCTGAATATGATTACTGTAAACGTATATCTATACTTCATTATTTCTTATGTTCCCAACGTTATAAATGTTGACTTGCATAATCAGAGTCCGTTGCACCAATAAAAAAAAAGGAAAAAAAATATACGCCGATTATTCTGCAATTATTCTAAATATGCAAGTTTGAAGAAAGAAAATTAATCGTAGATTATCTATTGATCGTCTTGAATTCGTTAATCGGAGCAATCCGTTAATTTCAATCAATTGGGATTGTAAGTATGGCCGCCTCAGCAAAGATGTTCCACGTCTATATTCATACTACACTCTTAAATAATGAATATGTAGTATGAAAATAGACGTGGAATATCCTTATTGAGGCGGCCATAGTTAAAATCCCACTAATAAAAGCCGGTTAGCTCATTGTAACTACAGCACAGAAGCTTGCAGAAATATACAGCAACGTTGCAGAATGTTGCTGCAACATTGCTGGAATATTCTATAATATGGCTGCTGTGCCGTATGGGTGAATCCGCGTTTTAAAAATATTAACAAAATATATTTAAAATAACCAAATTATTTTTAACATTTGCAAATATTAATGTAAGTATCTTGCAATGGATTAAACGAATTGCAAAGTGACATATGTAAAAATAGGAAAAACGGCCTAATTGCGACCGAGTTGAGGAATTTCGAGCGAATGACAACCGGTTGGTGCAACTGGCCCTAGCTACGTACTAATTCTTAATGCTAAAAAAAAAGACGAATCCTATGACTGCGTGATCAAGAGGATCGTGACTTTTCTTTTGTCCTTTTTGTTTTGTTGTCAGCGAAAGTGAACGCGAAAATGAAGGAAGTCGCCAGGAGGCACAGTATGTACATATTTCTCACAGCTGTGATACAGTTCGCAAATCGGGGCCAATAAAACCATTCGGTGGCTGACCATATATTTACAATTGTCCTTTCATTGCGGATGTATCAAATGAAACAATAATATGTAAAAACAAAGCGAACGATTATAAGCTCGAAGCTCTTTTCCAATTTAGAAAGTGTTCACTTCGAGAACAGCGTAAATTAAATTTTGCGATATCAAGGTATGATAAGATACGGTAGAGAATCAATACGTCAGAATGTTACAATTTTCGAGTTAGTCCTAGGAAAAATAATCAAAATAATTGTAATAAAAGCTTTAAAATGTACAATAAGTATCCTAATGTGTTAAGAGATCTGACCACTAATAAATTTTTTCAAAGTTTGAATTTTAAGGCTATTTTTTTTTTTTTTTTTTTTTTAATAAACTTTCTACAATTTTAAACAAAATCCTACGCTTCACAATAGCTGCTAAATTTGTTTACGAGAATTTTACCTTTTAATTTCGGATCACTCTTGCCCCCGAAAATGTTACACTCATCCGAATTTTTAGAGCTTACATTTTATTCAACCTCTTAAAAAGTTTACAAATTTGTAGTTTAAATATTGTCTATTATATCTTTAAAATATAAATTATTCTACGTAGTAATTTTTTTTTTAATCTTGATTTTCTGCGTTTTAGATTCTGTCGAGACGGTCAGATCCCTTATATAATTAAAATAATTAACATTATTCATATTCGCACTATAAATGACTCGATCATTTTTATCTTCGTCAAATCCATTATTTTTGGACAGAAAGAAAAATGAAAGATGAGCATGAGAAATTTAAACGCGATCTTGATGAGACGGGCATAATTCGCGTTCCAAACGTCAATAATACCGAACTTAATTATTAAAAAAATTGCGAGTATGTTTTAATTTAAAAAAAAATGCAACGATATTCTTTCGTAAAAGTGTTCTCGTACGATCGTTTTTAATATCTGTTATCAAAGTATATGCTTGTTACCGCCAATTTAACTCGCCGAGACTCTCGAGATTCTTGCGCGATTGGGAATTACTATTCTGAATATCAATAGTATTGAAGTCGAACTGCATTAGGATAAGATTCTCTTAGTGTTTAACAAAATAAATTAATAATTTTAATCAAGAAGCTTTCTTAAAGTAAATAAAAATAGAAACTCAAAATAACAAACTAAATTTAAATTGCAAGATTATAGAGTTCAACTCTAAATATAAAAAAGATTTTTAGAGCCCTTGTCGTGAAGTAAGCAATATTTTAATATATTATAAAATATATTTATAATGTGTATATATCTATAATACTTATAATATACAGGGTGTCCCAGAATTAGCAGAGGTCCTTTTATGAGTGGATTCTTCGGAATGTTCTATGTCGAAAACCCTAATACAAAAATGTCGAGCCTATATTTTTTTAATTATAAATAATTAAAGTTGTCCAATTGTAGCGCCTAACATTTGTGCGCTCAGGCACATAACAACTTTAATAATTTATAATTGGAAAAGTATTATAGTTTCAATATTTTCATATTGGGATTTTCGAATTAGAATATTTCAAAGAATACGCTCGTAAAAGGATCTTTGCTAATTATGGGAAACCCTATATAGTAATAATAAAAATGATTAATAATACAATATAATATTAATATATATTATACTCTGTAATCATTAAAATAATAATGTGACTTTAATGTGTGTGTATATGCGCGCGCGCGCACGCGTGTGTGCGTGTATTCAAAAAACTTAATTTGTGTTTTAATTATTATATAATAAGTATTTAATTTTTAAGTCAAAACTCAAGATATATGTTGAATTGAACTTAATTCTTTTATCCTTTCAATTACGATGCGCACTAAAAACCATTTGCCATGTGCGGAATGTAATCGCATATATATATGGCTTTTTTTTAAACGATCGGAGATATATTACAAATAAAAGGCTATTTTTTCTGATTGTGTATATGCCTTTTGTAGTTAAAAAAAAGTACTAAAAAATACTAAAACATTTTCGAGATTTACTTTTAATATTAAATAACTCAAACACATTTTACATGCAAATTAATTTTAATGATGCAATTTTTTTATTGCTTCATAATTACAATTGTTTTTTTCTTAGTCGACCTCGATTGTATATCAATAATACGGTTCAAGGTCGAAATATTAATATTGTCGTTAATTAAATTGAACGATTAATTTTAATACCATCCAGTATCAAAATTAATTACCAATCGTGCAAGAGACCTCAGAAATCTTACAGCGAATTCGAGATCATGATTTTTACTTGGTGCAGCACCTCGACTGGGCAAAAAAAAAGACAAACCTCCTTTCAACCCTCCATCTGCGAGAGTTTATCCTCCAGGCTGTCCTGACTATCGTTAGTATCATTCAGATTAATAGTAGTATTGTCCTGCGGCAACTCAATAACGGAATCGTTCAGATTGTCAGTCGCCGATTTCCGGACCTCCAGCATATCATCTGACGCCTCAAAGATCGAAGCAGTCTCAGAGAGATCTTGATTATCAAGAGCAGTATGGGGCTCATCAGGCTGACTCTCTTGCACTTGCACGGCGATCACCTGCGAAGGCTCCTCCAGTTCCAGCTTAATCACTGTCTCTTGCGCGACCTCAACTTCCATCGCTGTTTCCTCTTTGATATTTTCCGGGTTTATTACGCCATCCTGATCCACCCTCTCGTCGACCTCCATCGCCGAGACATCGTCGATCTTTTGTTTCGCGTTTACGTCTGATGTTGACGCCGCGATACCGGAAATTTGCGAAAGATTACTCAGAACAGTCTCCTGCATCTTAACCACGTTGTCAGTAGTCTCGAAAATACTGCACAATTCGCGGCTCATCTCCTCCACTTCTGATGTATCGCCAGGTTTCACGATCATGTAACGCTTGTTTGTATACACCTTGTTACTGGCGACTGTCGGAGTCTTCTTCACAGTAGTGCTACTTGTTGTAGTGCTACTGTTGCCGCTTACTGTCGATTTTACCGTCATGCTCTGGACTTCTTTCTGAACATTTTCCAATGTCTCCTCCACGACTGGAGTCACATCTTCCTTCTCAGTAACTTGATCCGTTTCGTCTTTTTCTTCTTGGATTGGGTTGTTTTTTGTCAACTCCGTTTCTGTGTCGTCATTGTACTCTCGTTCCTCGTCATATATACTCTGTTTCCGCTTCACAAACACTCTCTTGAGCGGTAGCTGCTGTTCATCTTCAGACTCGTCGTGTCGCTCCGGCAACATCTCGTCAACCGCCTCGTAGTCCTGCTGGGCTTTCCTCGCTTGCAACTCCTCGATCTTCAACCGTTGCTGTTCCACTCGCTTCTCCAATCGCTCCAACTTCTCCTTGGTTTCCTGATCTTGGCTCTGGGTGACCACTTGCGTCTTTTGCGAAGCTACCGCACTCTTCGGCGTGCCGCTACTAGATGATGCCGTAGTCTTCAGTTCGAATTTCTCGTTTAAAACATCCCCTCCTTTTTGACGTTGTTCCGCGGACTGCAATACCGCTTGTACTAAATTTTGACTCTTATCAAGCGGTCGCTTCACCACTACACGCTTCACTACGTTACCGGTCGGCAGTTTTGCCAGCTCCGCGGGATCTATCGCAGTGCCATCCGGATTCATGATAACCTCACGAGTAGTGTCACCTTGACGGATAATTCTACGAACGATCACTCGTTTCACCTTGTGCGAGCCGGGAGTACCGCTCAGGGAAACATCCCCATCCTTGAGAGCAACTGTACTGATTGTTGGTGTGCCTTCGCTACTGCTTCCTCCCGGCTTCCTCAACACAATTCTTTTGATCACTTTGACGGTGTTGACAGTCTTCGGAGTGGATGCCGGCATCTCCGTCTTATCATTGTCCTTGGAACTCTCCTGGGAAGCGCTCTGGGATCTCGTCACAGGTGCTGGCGATTCTTTAGACTGTTCTTGACTGGCGTTCTGTTGGTGCTTCAGCGGAATCTTGTGCTCCTTGAACACCGAGGCGACAATTTTTTGCACTTGCGCCTCGGTCTCATCCAAGCGAGAGTCCCTACTCTTGGGACTCTCCTCCTTGTTCTGCGACGTCGTGGCACCTTTCGAGCTGTTCTGAGAAGAGGAGCTAGTTGGAGTGGCTTGCGTCTTCGCGACTTTCGGTTCTTGAACCTCGCGACGCTGGATAGGCATCAGCGTTTTAATAGTCTTCTTTACCATGTTGCCGTCTTTGCTGCGCACATACACCACCTTGCGTTCTTCCTTTTCTTGTCTCTCGGATTTCTCTTCCTTGTCTTCCGTCTCCTCTTCTTCCTCCTCCTCACTCTCGGAAGGCTTCGCTTGCTTCGGCGGTTTCGGTAACTTTTTCACAATGTACGCCGGTGGCTCGTAATCGTCGTCCCCATCAGTGTATTGTTCTTCCTCTTCCTCCTCATCGGAATCTAATTCAACATTTTTCTTGGTATCAGGCTGCAAGCCGTCCGGACCCATTTTCTCACCCGCTTCGATATGTTGCTTAATGTGAGTGACATAGTCGGCGCGATTACGACAAGATTCTTGACAGACATCGCAGGTGAGACCCATGCCCGTGCGCTTCGTGTGCGTTAATTGATGCACCTCTAGGCTCTCCTTGCGTTTAAACGCCTTGCCGCAATCCTCGCACACGTGGCGCTTCTCTACCGAATGTGTACGCATGTGTCTGGTCAAATGATGCGACAGCAAGAACGTGCGCGGACATAATTTGCACATGTACGGTCGATGACCAGCATGGGTAGACAAATGCCGGGCTAATTTTGTGCTGGTGTGGAAGGCCTCTTTACAGTAATCGCACACGAATGTCTTGTCCTCATTATGAAGCATCTCGTGACGTTCCAGGCCCTGCTTGTATTGGAAGCGCTTGTTGCAGATGTTGCACTGGAATGGCTTTTCTTTCTTGTGCGCCGAATCCTCGTGCTTCTCGAGTTCCTCCGTGGTGAAGAACTCGCGGTCGCAATGCGTACAGGCGTATCGCGTTTCATCTCTGTGCACCTTCTCGTGACGTTGCAACAGATTCAACCGCGAGAACTGTTTCTGGCAGATGGAGCAAGAAAACGGCTTTTCCTCCGAATGCGTGCTCATATGCTTACTTAGGTCATACTTGGTGAAAAAGTGTCGATCGCATTCGGTGCACTTGAAATTACGATCGCGATGACCGCGTTGAACGTGCAGCAGTAGAGCTTGTCGCAGAGGGAAGGTGCGATCACATAAATCGCATGCGAACACTCTGATCTCTCCTGGCTCTAATTTCCTCTCCTCCTTGGCATTACTCACTTCCTGCTCATTCTCGCTGCCACCGTCCTGCTCCTCTTCGTAAAGCTCCTCATTGCTCGTCTCCCTTTGTTTTTCATGTCTCCCTTTGTTTTTCATTTTGTCTCTCTCTTTCTCTTTCTCTCTCCCTCTCCCTTTCCCTTTCTCTGGTCTCACGTCTCTCTCTAAGATCTCTGCTCTCGTTATCAGAGATGCGTTGCTTCTTAGAGACCTCATTGTGCAATCTAGATTCAGAGGATCTCTTGATACCGACCTCCGTCGGCGGGTCACTGGGGATGGGAGGGAAGGGTCTCGGCAATACTCCAGACAAGGGATAGTCCCTCAACGCCTCGTCGGCCTTCTTGCATTGCAGCTTGAATTTGTACGAGCGGTCCAGATTCCAGCGACACATGTTGCAAATCATCTGCGGCATCCCATCTGCGGCGTACACCTATCGAGAATAAGATACGACGGATCGTTAGCGACATGCTTACCTGTCGGGAATCCGTAAAAGGAGTTTCTTCGGCGTTGGATGTTCAGGAGTTGCAGGAGAGGTTTCGTTGGATTTGTGTAACTTTTGACTTCATAAGATTTTGTAAATTCAAAGTTACTATAAATCTTGTAAATTATCCACACATATCACTATAAATATATGAAAAACAAAAATATGCGTGTATAATCAATATAACTTTATACAAGAAAATGTGTAATTTAAAACTTTGTTCATGTACTTTGTACATTTAAAAATGGATAAGAAATAATAAAACATAATACTCGTATTACATCTGAACAAAAGATGCAATGATGGAAAAAATAAAATATAGAAACAGAAAATATTTTCCTCAAATATTTTTATCTAATCTATTTTCAAAAAATGAAACATTCTTCTTGTTTACAAATGTATATTGTATAAGTTCTTGTAAAACGTTTAAATAAAATTTATTTATATATTATAATATATAGTGCAGTAAGGATATAGAGATAAGATAAAATTTCATAAAATTTATAAAATATGTATAATAATAGAAAAATGATATGTAAAGTGGGTTAAAAGATTCAACATGGATAATCTCTTTGATTTCTTTCTTAAATATTAAATAAATAAATTCAATTTTCTAACGCATGTTAGATAAGTCTTCAGTTTTCATTTAAACACAAAAAATACACAATAAATATTAAACGATTAAAGTAAAACGTATGTATACACGAATGAATAAAGTATTTCATCAACAAATTATTAGAGAAAATTTTTGTAAAACAAAAAATAGATAAAATCAGTATCTTATATAAAAAATGGAAACTTTCTTATTTAACGCAAACTATATCTACTAAGGATGTATAGTATAAAACATACCGTTCCTGCAAAATAAATAAAATTTGGAAATTTGTTTAATTATTAACACTTCAAATAAACTATAATATATGAAAGCTGTGCGAATAAGATATTTCTATTTAACAACATATTTTTAACATAATTTCTTTACTCTACTTGTTATTAAAAATTAAATTATTTTTTACATCAATCTCAATTTTTTTGTGCAAGTATATTAGGTATTCAAGATGATTTATATAAAGTTTTATTATGATTGTTCGTTTAGTTGTCTTGTAAGTAAATAAACTCGGTTTACTTTACAGAATTGATCTCTGCAATGAAATTTTACACAGATCATCTCGAATATTTAAAGTACTTAAATAAAAAAAACCAGATTTTTAATTATATTTTTATTAGAGCGCACGTTTGTTTCTTATTGAAAATAAATTTTTATCCAGAGAATCGTTACCACATTTTTTTCTACTATCAAACGCAATATAAAACAATCTGTAATTTTTCCACACTTTTCTTAATATTTTAAGAAATGTCCTATACATCCTTAAAATAAACTATTGTTACACCCGTGCCGGCACGACGAGGAACTCCGGAAAAAAAAAAAAAAAAATATCGGGAAAGATACACGCGGGAAACACAATCGTCAATCAAACGTCCTCTGCTCGCGATCGCTGGAACCTTGACGCCGCGCGCCGGATCCATCGGCAATGTCACCGCCTACCCTACTGACGTCGCTGCCGCACGAGCGTACATCAACTGGTTCCGCGAGCAACAACAAAGCATCCCTCGAGCCGCTCGTCCCTGCCCCTTCCGCACCAGCATTCTAACGAAAGCCCCGACGTGCGGGGACGAAGGAGCCGGGAAGTCGCGCGAGCGTGTTCCCCTCGCGGGTAACACTCGCCGAGAACGGAGCGCTAGGTCGGCCCACCTCCGGCGGTCGATGTCGCCGTCGCGCGCGCGGCCCGTTGAGGGTATCGTTAGCGGCGGGGCCACTCACCTCGATGGCGACGCAGGACATGATCTGCAGCGCGAGCGGCACCTGGAACGGCTTGTTGTGGTCGCGCTCGTAGATGAAGCTCAGCGGCTCCGAGTCCGACAAGCAGAATCGGCAGACGCGCCGCGAGCGCAGCGGAGCCGGCCTATTCTCCATGTCTGCCGGCGTCTCTTTTCCTCTTCTTCTTCGCCTCCTCCGTCGCCGCTGCCGCCACCTCCTTCTCCTCTGCCTAATTCTTCCTGCTCGGTAGCGTGTTCCGATCGCTCGTTCCTCGCGCCCGCGATGCCCGTCCCGCTCGCTCTCTCTCTCAGCCGCGCTCGGCAAATGCGCGCGATTAATTATCTCGCGGAGCGACTCTGCCGCCCGACCACCGAGACCGTACGAAATCCGCGGACAACTCACGCGGCCGTTACTTCGACTCACTCGTCAGTTGCTCACTCGTCCGCTCGCTTGGCTCGCTCGCTCACTCGCTCACTCGCTCAACGACGCCGAGCGTCGGTAAGCGTCGAGAGTAACGTCGCCCTGCTCTCTCACCGGAGAATAGCGAGTATGTACGCCACTTCGTAATGGCGGAAGAACGTGGAACAGGCTGGCCAAAAGCGCGCGCGTCGCCTCCGCTGCGTAGAGAAGACGCCGTCGTCACTTCGCACAGTGGCGCCGAGCAAAGTGTCGCTTGGACACGTGGCGCGGATGAACCGCGCGACCGGTCGAGTGGAGAACGCGTTTGCCAACGACTGGCCACCGGAGCGATTTTAGTCCAATGCCTCTTGGATAGATGACGCGCCTATATTCTTCGATCGAGGGACCCCGCGAAAGAATTAGACAGAATTTACATCCTGCATGTCGAGATTACGTCGATAAGAGTTGTTTACGTTACGTTGTTTACGTTACGAATCTTTTTTCATGAAGATGATACAAGCCAATGTACAAATTATTTTAAACTGTATAATGTAATACAGAAAAAGGTAGTCAACTTATACAATACAATTGTTAATATGTATTTGAATTTAGTAATAATGAAATAAAAATATTAAGTTAAATAAGAAATTAAATTGAATAATATCAAATTAAATAGAAAAAAGAAAGAAAATTTTCGTTATTTCTGATAAAATCTAAATCTTCTATTGTATGAGCCGTGATGATTATTGTTTACAAGAATGTCACATAAAACATAATTTATGTAATACATAGTTTACATTATATACACATATGCGAATTATATTTTACATGTAAATGCCTAATCCTGACATTAGATTTATAAATTTTTTTGCATTTCTTGAACGTTTTTTGACTATAAATAAAATAATATCTATATATACGCAAATTAAAATTTTAGAGAGAAAAAGAAAATAATATAAAGAAGTGCAATTGAAATTAACTATTTTTGGGCATATAGTAAAAAACTTTTTATCTACGAGAAATTAACAAAATGGATAGAAAAAGCTTCCATTTTAAACAAAAACCATTTTCATTAAATGGCAATGAACACAATTGTAGAAAATTTATGCTTCACTTAAAAAATGTCCAATAAAAAAAGAAATAATAAATGTTCCCTCGTTTTCTTTCTTTTCTTTTTTTGCCATTTAGCGCATTGCAAATAGTAATAGTGAAAAATAAATCGATATCATGATCAAACTTGCTACGATTTAAACTTCATGCGTGTCCGATTATGACACGTTTTTTTTATGCACATTTTAATTTTGATATGCATCTTTTAGATTTTGAAAATGTTTTTACTTTTCTAAATAATTTTACCCACGTAAGTACAGAATTTGAGAAATGTGGCGATTTTTGCGTAAAACGCAACAGCAGCACAACTGCGATCTGGACGCTCTTCGTCGGAATATCGATACCGACGTGCACATTAAATCGACGTGGCATCTACTATAAAGTTTACAGGTGGATCCTGAATAAGGTTCTCGACGATTGTTGCGAGAAATCGCTTACGAAGGACCAAACGCACTGATTGCGCCGAGAAGAACATTGAAGATTCAAAAGATTTTGCATCGATTCTGCGATTTTCCTTGCTAATATAGATAGCAATTTTCATAAGATTTAAGTAGAAATATTTTCTATTTTAAAAATAATAAATATTAAAGTAGACAAAAAGAAAAAGAATGCGCAAATCATTTCTCTACAATTCCC